>NW_017306297.1:111837-117619 GCF_000935625.1 Nanorana parkeri
TTGACTCCCGATCCCCCTCATCCCCTCTGATTCCTACATCTTGAAGTCGGTTCTGTAAATACATTCCACCACCCGTCTCTGGTTTTCCGTGTTACGTTCAGAACTTACACTTCGGATTGCAATGTTCTCTGCAGTTTGATTTACCTCTATCAATGTGAAGGGCCTCAATACACCTGAGAAGAGAAATATTTTGCTCTCTGACCTGAAATGACTCAAGACGCAGATTGCATTTATCCAAGAAACTCGCGCTGATAAAATACCCCTGTTAAAAAACAGACACTACCCTATAGGCTTTCATAGTGCAAATTCTGACTCCAAAACAAAGGGGGTTTCGGTACTAATTGCCAACTCTGTGCCATGGACTCCTATAGAATCTGACATTGACACTAAGGGACATTATGTCTTTGTAAAAGGTTTCATCGGCAGATCCAAAGTCACTTTGCCATCGATTAATGGTCTTAACACCAACCAAGCCAGCTTCCTATGATCTCTCCTTACCCTGCTTGACACTTTCACAGTGGGTATGTCGATCCTAGGGGGAGATTTTAACTTTGTTTTGTATCTGAAATTGGACTCCTCTAGGCAGGGCCGTCGTCAGGGGGGTACCGCGGATACTTATGTGAGGGGCCCGGGCACCCTTACATGAGTATCAGCCGCCGGTGACAAGAGAGGAGGTGGCCGGGCCCCTGCAGCGCAGGAGGAGGCCGGCCGTAGCAGTGCCGGCCCCAGCATTACCTATATAGGCATCAGAGCAGGCTGGGGCCCCATCGGCGCAGCTTTTCATCTGATCTCTGACCGCCGTCCAGCGGCAGAGGAGGCCAGGTGAGCAGGTAAGAGGAGCTTGGAAGGAGGGAGGGAGATGCAGCCCTGTCCAGCCCACCTGAGACCCCTGCAGAGCCCACCATAGAGAGTATCAGTTGGGCTGTGCAGCATCTATGGTGGGCTCTGCAGGATCACTCTCAGGTATGTGGTCCTACGTCCAGCGCGTCACTAAGCCCTGTGTCCAGCGTGTCATTAAGCCCGGCATCCAAAGAGTCATTAAGCCCTGCGTCCAGCGAGTTTTTAAGCCCTGCGTCCAGCGCGTCATTAAGCCCTGCGTCCAGTGCGTCACTAATCCCTGAGTCCAGCGGGTCATTTATCCCAGAGTCCAACGGGTCACTAATCCCAGAGCCCAGCGGGTCAAGAAGCCTTGCGTCCAGTGGGTCGCGAAGCCCTGCATCCAGCTCGTCATTAAGCAAAACAAATGGCAAAAGGGGGGGGGCGGCCTAAAGCCGTGTAAGGGGCCACAACATTTCTGAAGGCTGCCCTGCCTCTAGGTGTGCTTCAAATCTTCCCTGTCCCCCATAAGCACATAGACCACCTCCTATACTCATCCCACTTGGTAGACGCTTGGTGCCTTCTCTATCCGCATGATAGAGATTATGCTTTCTACTCTAATCCTCGCCATAGTTGAATAGACCATAACCTCGCAAAGAGACTATTTTTTATTGAAGCATAGAGACCTTCCTTTATTGACAGAGGCCAAAATTGGCAACATCACCTGGTCGGATATTGCCCCAGATTCCATCTGGCCCTCTACTCCAAGACTGTTCTCCCAAGCCTTGGACTTGGCACCTAAACAAATCCTTAATCCAGGATGTGACAGTACAAGCAGATATACTACGTGAACTTAAACTTTACTTCTCTATGAATGCGACCACTTATAGTGACCCCGTGCTTGTTTGGGAAGCACCTAAATCATACATTAGAGGGGTGTTGATAAAGCATGGATCCAGGATCAAAAGAGTGCAACAGTCCCAATTAACATGTCTCTTACATGACTTACATTCTTTGGAACACCAACACAAAGTGCGTCCAGACATGTCCGTTTGAGAGGATCTTACCATGGTGTGACTGAAAATACAATCTATTTACTCCCTTAAAGCACAAGTATCCTTGGCTAATTATCATAGGATATTCTATGAGTCAGGTGACAAGTGTGGATGCATTCTTGCCAATGCACTGAGAGAACAACAAACTCAATCTTATGTCCCCCATGTCTCCATTGAGCAGGGCTGAGATGTACACCTTCCTACGGATATAGCCAGGGCATTTAGGAACTTCTACTCCACTCTTTACAATTTGCTGTCCTCTACTACTTTGCCACTACTGAATGATCAGAAAGATGTTTTGCTTTCCTATTTCTTGAAGTCTAGTATGCCCAAATTTTCTTCTGAAATCTTGGAGCTCTTAGAACCGCCCCTTACTATAGGTGAATTTCGATCTGCTTTAAAGAATTCTAAAACTGGTGAATCCCCTGGTCCTGATGGTTTTACCCTATCTTACTATAAAGAATTTAACACTCTCCTTGACCAACATTTTGTGGAGGCCTACAACTCTTTGGGGTTGATTTACTAACCTTATAAACACGCCACGAACAAGTATTCACCTCTGTAGTGTGTTCCCTCCCAGCATGATCTATTGGTGGAATCTAGACACCTTTGTAGTGTGTACACACCCAGCAGGTGTGTTGTGCAAAGCCCTGCATGAATTGCAAGGTGATGTTGTGTAAATTAGCTCTACATTATGTTGATTGCGTTGATGAATGCAGGAATGTAAATGCATGAGCTAACCATTTTTGTCTAAACTGTGAAGCAGCATTATATATGCATCATGTGCATGATTTTTCCATATATGGCATTAGTGGAAATATGCTTTTAGAGACTTTTTGGTTGATAAATACGTTTTCCTGTGTAAAAATCACACGCACCTAGTGCGTGTGTGTGTTTAGATGAGTAAATCACCCCTTTTATCTCATAGAACTAAACTGCCTATGGATACTCTTAGGGCCTTTATTAGGTCTTTATTAGGACGGCCTCTAAGGTCAGTATGTACGAGAATACAGGTACTTAATTACAAGGTACTTACGAGATGGTATTGATGTGAATCCGAGCATTTTGTGGACATGCCCTAAATTGACCCTGTTCTGGGATCAGTTACTTTCTCAGTGATTCACTGACTACCTAGCACCCAGTGGTCCCTCCTTCTTCTTATTACACCATAACCCAATCCCGATTAAAACTTACTGTAGATCAGTATTGAGACACTTGATAAATGATGCCAAGTCCTGCATTCTGGCTTGTTCGAAACAGAATGCCCCCCTCCATTTCAGCGAGGCTACACAGAGTAGAAGAGATTAACCATATTGAAGGCCTGATCTGTTACAGCCAGGATCGCATTGCAATTTACAATAAAACTTGGTTTTATTGGCACTCGTTCCTCTTCTTGGATGAGGGTAATGCTCTTTTTTCTGGTTTTGACGTGACAGTGACACCGTGAGTTGGGCGGGAGATGGAATCGCCTTTTTATCATGGCTGCTTACAAGCGGGCGACATGTGTCTCTCTCGATTGTAATGCCTATTGATGACCTAGATCCGAACAGGCCCCCCCCTTTCCCTAAATATCCTCCCCTCCCCCATTTTTTTTTCTTTCCCATCTGTTTGTATACTTTTGCTTCTCTTGTTTCCTTGCAACCTGGACCTTACTTTTTTGCCTAACCTAAGTTTATAAATTTACAAACTGTAGGTTTCTCGCCGACGGAGGGGGTGTTTATGACTTAAGAACTTAAGTCACAATAGATACCTTCTTATGTTAATTGTACATTATTTGTCTGTTCTGCTACCTAGGATTATTGTATACTTGTTATTTGTTTGTACTGATCCTCGCTCTGTCGGTGAATACTTGCTTAAATAAAGAATTTAAATTAAAAAAGATTATTTTCCCCAAATTGTTGTATATTATACAAATGGTTCCTTTCATCCTGAAAAAAAATCGTCAAAAATGGCTCCAGGCCTTTCGGAGGTTCATGTTCATATGGGGGAAAAGACACTCTAAAATTAGTTTGTATATATTACAACAATCTGTGAAAAATGGAGGCCTAAATTTTCCAGAAATTGAGTTATATATTTTGCAGCTGCTACTAGATATTTAGAAGGCCGGTACAAGCAGTTATACAGACTCTGATCTGGATCAAAATTTAGTACCTGATGTTACTCTTATATATACTATATATACATAAAGAATGTTTGCCTGATGAGGGTGTTTCAAATCCCCTTTTATATTTTTGCTGCACTGTATGGCATAAGCTTTGCGATAGACATCAGTTAAAAAATAGTCACTCCTTATTGTGGCTACCATTCTGGGGAAATCTAGATTTTCTCCATGCTTCGAGAAACAAGCTTTTTAAGGAGTGGTCAACTCAAGGACTTTCAGCAGTAAAGTCTCTTACGTCAATCTCTAATCATAAACCACTGCCATGCAGTCGCTTCTGAGAGTTTCCCATTCTTGAAATGTGAACTATTTACTTTTATGCAGATGCGTTTCTATGCAATATTTATTCCTAAAAATCTCTCACTTTCAGAATGGGAGAACCCCTTAGATCAACTGCTTCTGAAATCTAATCCTAATAGGGGTGCTATATCCATTATTTACAGGTGCTATAGATCAGACCTGTATTATGCAAAATGCTCCTCTTGTCTTTCAGAGTGGACTACTTATTTTCCGAATATATCTACTGTTGAGATCCTCCAATCCAATCCATCCTTTAATAGAGCAAGGAATACAATTATTGTGTGCACCTATAGATAAATGATTTTAAGAGTCTATCATGGAGTCCATCTCTCCACATAGGTCTTATCCTATGGGTCTTAGTAGCTCCTCTAGATGTCTGAAATGCAGTTAGGAATTAGCAGACCATGTTTTTTAGAGCTGCACTAAGATAAAGTCCTTTTGGAATGATATTGCCCCGTATTCCCGGTAGAAATTGGTGAACTATTTACCTCTGTCTACAGCTTGGGCGATTTTTGGAATTCTAGACCTGCATGGTGTTAAAATTACTCCTGGATGTAGAAAGTTATTGTCTATTATATAGTTATAGTTTAATACAAGGAGAGGGGCTCTATCCTTTTCTTTGAGGTTAGTGACTGCAAAAATGTAAAATATAATAATTGTTTAACCACTTCAAGATCAGGTGTTTAGACCCCCTTCCTGGCCAGGCCATTTTTCAGTGTTCAGCGCTGCGGTACTTTGACTGACGTTTATTCCGTCATGCAACGCTGTACTGAAATTAATTTTATACCATTTTTTGGGGGACAGATAGAGCTTTCTTTTGGTGGTATTTAAACACCACTGGGGGTTTTCTTTTTTACTATAATTAGGAAAAATTACAGAACATTTTGATTTTTTTTTTTACATTATGTTAGGAAACATTTATTATTACCCAGTTTTTTGGTAAAATATAAAAGATCGGGTCACGTCGGGTAAATAGACACCAAAAATGTCAAGCATTACAATTGCGCGCACCCGCGAAATCGCAGAAAACTACCATACCCAAAATTGGCCATAGACGACACTTTAAAAGCTTTTACCACTCATCAGTTTAGTGTTATCAGTGATTGATGGCCCTAGACTTATTGCTCTCACTCCGACGTTCACGGCGATATGTAACATGTGCGGCGTAATGGGCACAATCGTCTTTTTTGCACGTATGCGCCCCCGACGCATGTTTCTATGCGTGCATGTATGGGTGGGGACTTTAATTTTTTTAATTTTTTTTTATTCTTTTTTATGTGTAACTTTACTGCTATCACATACAGGGGCTAATTAAACTTCCCTATGTGATAGCAAAATATGTGACAGGTCCTCTTTATGGAGACATCGGGGGTCTCCAAGACCCCTAATGTCACCTAGGACCCCCAAAAGAAGCTGATGAAGCTCAGATCTGCTCCATCAGCTTCTTTCCAGC
>NW_017306297.1:117630-121608 GCF_000935625.1 Nanorana parkeri
GGATCGCTTGTATGGTAACGAGGCATCGGTGCCTGTTTTTAAATACCGGCCATTTGCCGCTCGCGCGCGCCGAGAGGGCTCCCGGCCGGCCGTTTTTTTACTACGGCCGGCCCGGAGGCAGTTAAAAATGTTCTCCCATTGTGTTCATTTAGGCAGCAAACTTGGATTGTAGATGTAAGTCCTTTGGTATATTTTAATATAATTTTCTTTGTTGATCTGTTTTGGTTTTTATACTGCTTGTGGTCTTTAATACAAATAAAGGAGTGTAGAATAGTTTAATATCGCTTAAGCATGCACCAATTAGCATGTTCCAGCTAGAAATTGTTGATATTCACATAATATTTTATAAAGGTTCTAAAAAGGATTAGTAAAATGAGTAGTAATAAAACAACTTACCTAATCACTATTTACAATTCCAGTGCATGTAATTATTATGAACAAGAGGCTCATAAAGTAGATTTACTCAAGGATATATGCTTGCAGATAATTTCCAAGGTCCATAAATGGTTCTATGACCGCTCCCTGCCAGCTCTTATAATACTTAAACTAGTGAGCATCTTATCCTAGTTTCTTACATGCAAGTGTAAACTTCAAGTAACCTCCACCATGCTACTTGAATGACAGTGGAGCAAGATTACAAATGGACTGTTTATGGAGTTTTGTGTTGTGTTTGATTACCTCATTTATTGTGCAAGTTACAAGGTAAGTGATTTAAAAACTATACAGTATATATATTTCTTATTCCAGTACAAAAATGTTACCCACCATTTCCTGATATTAGAAGATTTTATTAAGTTTTAGTAGGCTTACTTGCCTAAAAATGGCCCAAACAATAATATATACTTAAGTAGCACCTTGCATTGACTGTTATAGCACTTATTACCCCTTGGAATAGAAATGTGTGGTTTAATCTGTTTGAAGTCATAATTTAGTTTATATAATAATGTAGACACAGATACATTGTATTAGGAGTCATTTTTTTTAAAGCACAGTAAGGCTGGGTAACACCTTTCCATGTGATGCACTAAAAAATGGACCTGCACTTTTTTGCCCAGAGCACATTAACGTAGTGCAATGATGTGAACTAGCGCCATTAAATTGAGAGTAAAGCTGTGCACATTCAATTGCAAAGGTGTAATGGGGCATAGGCCTGCAAACACTAATAGGAAATAAGGGGAGAAGACCAATCTGAAGAGAATACGGATATACAGACGCTGATAAACTCCAGCTGAGAATCTTCACTGAAAAAACTTTGCAAACAATTACACAAAGCATCTGTGAATGGTTGGGTATTCAAAGTGGTCAGAAATTTGCTTTACTTTACTAAATCAGCCTCATAGTTTGATGAGTGTTTAATAAAAAGAAATGTCCTTTCTGAGTTTATTTATTGGAATATTATAGGACAGTCTGTATTGTAATCTGTAGTAACTTCTGATCTATATACTGTATTTCAACTAAAAAACAATAAAATCATTAGAAATTTGAACACTCTTCAATGCATACTTTGACTACTACATAAAGAGGAACCAAACTACATTTGTTGTTGTGCATTTCATTGTTGTATCTCGCAAAGTGTGCCATATTTTTTCAAATGGTCTTTAAATAGAATGGAAAATGTTTGGTTTTGAAAAAAAAAAAAAAAGTTGCATTGACTTAGAAATACAGTTGAGTACAAGTTCCCCATTCAAAGAGAACAAAATGTAAAATTTTAGGTTGGATGCTCCACCACCAGTGATGTTATTCTCATCTCTTATTCTGTGAGTCAGACTAAAACTGTCAGCTGACATTTGTAGACTGTGTTTTTCCCAAAGATTTAACAACAAAGCAGGATGCTCAGAAGGAGCATCCTGCTTTGTTGTTAAATCTTTGGGAAAAACAGAAGGTATATCTTTCATCTTAAAATCACTGTAAATATATTTCCGTTAGGACTGTAAATGTTGTGCTGAGTAAAGCTGGTTAGGCATGTATAGACAAGGCACATGATCAAAGTGCAGCTGTCCCAGATAAAAAACAAAAAAAGTGTTAACCTTAAATATAAACGGTAGCAGGATTTCTGTCTTTGACCAATTAATTAAATGGAAAGATACATACAAAATCATTGCATAATGGAAGCAATAGAACATAATAAAACAATGAATATTGCTTTAAGGTAAATATTAAACTTTCTGATCAAAGAAAATATTGGTGCACAAAATCAACTTGCATGATTAAAAAGATAATCAATTCCCCCCAACCACCCCCTTTTTTCTCTTTCTTTTCTCTCTCTTCTACCTCCTCTCTTTCTCCTATTTTCTCTTTGGCTGTGGGGACATGGGGACAACCACAATCCCATTGCTACTGTCCTATGTTTCATGGCTTCCTCAAAAAATGTTGCACACTAATATACACACACCAGGATTTTTAGTACATTTTTTAAAGAAGTTACTTTTTGTATGATTCACTATACTGCACCAAATGGCTTAACTGGTTTACAAAATATTGAAATTACTGTGTTTTCTAACTGTATTTAAGCTATAAACTTTGTTTTATTTTCATATAAATAAAAATAATCAACTTGAGATACTCTAGTCCCCTATTGAAAAATAATATCTTGTTCTACAGTTATAATTTGGTTGTTATGTGTCTATTTAATATGCAAGTAACACACAGTTCTTCTTTAAAAGTGCTATTGTAAATTTTCCAAGAGTGTTCAGTAGGTTTGTAATTTCTCTTAATAATTCACCACACTTCTTATGTTTGAATGTATGCAAGCGTTTATAAAGTCCAACTCCAGGCAAAACTGTTTGTTTCAGTTTGAATAAATTAGGAAAGGTGTAGAGCCCCTGTTATGTTTTTATTGCTATCTGCCAGGGCATTAAGTGATAGGAAACCTCTCCAACACGGACGCAAACATACATCCCCCAAAAACAAACACATTTTTAGTAAATGGGATAATGAATCCTTTTGTGAAAATACATTTATGTTTTAAAAGTTAGATATTGATAGATTTGTGAATGTTTCTAGGTTCTAGGTTACAGTAACTAGGTAAAACCAATACATCTGGGACCATGTACTAGAACATTTCTTGATATCATAGTTTGGTTATGATTTGTCCCATGATCAAAATGAAGCACTTACTATCAGTATAGAATTTCAATAAAAAACTATGATAAAGTAGATGATGACCTGGTATAACAAATATATGTTTTTATCTTGCAGTGTGAGTCAGAACACCATATGGAATTCTTGGGATCCTACTGGTGGTAATTACTACTTTTCAACATTAAGACTTTTTCTTTTTTTTGTGTATTTTGGGGTTGTTTAGTAATCCTTTCAAGAATAACAGCTTAGCTAAAACTTTACTTTAGTAATGCATAGCATGAAAGAGACTTGTGGATATCTCTGTTTGATGACATCTGGTGACCTATGATCCTACCTGCAACCCTATATTAAACTTGTTTGCACCTGCTTTATACAAAACCCAATCCAACCTAGCCATACCAATCCTCCCCTTCTTTCTATTGGTTACATAGTTTAAAGATGTGCAAGAATAGTACTTAAAGTGTATTTAAAGGCAAAACTGGTTTAGGTCTAGAGTAGAGTCTGTGTATTTTGGGGGTTAGAAAAGAAAAACTGTAATTTCCACCAGGGCCGGATTTACTCTCTGCTGCTCCAAGGCCAGGTTCCTCAATGTGCCCCCCTCCATGCCACTCCACTCCCCCCTCAATGGAGAATGGCAATCAGATGAAGGGCGTGGCTGGGTTTGTTTTAATTTTAAATTTTTCTCCAGTTGCCATTTTTATCTTTGCACTTTTTCATTTTATATAACTTTATTATCTTAATATTTTTTACTTTCTATTTTTTTAGCTTAATCATTTTTACTTGCAGCTCTCCCCTCTCACTGTTTACATGGAGCAGACTGGAGAACGGAAGTTCTCCACTCTTTCCCGCACTCCATCCTAATGATCTCCGGAGAGAAGCTGCCAGCGAAGAGAGGGG
>NW_017306297.1:121763-138795 GCF_000935625.1 Nanorana parkeri
TGTTAACCACAATTACGTGCAACAATATGAAAGTTTCATGAAAAAAACACATGTGCTAGATGTTGCAGTGATCTCAAGTATAAATAAAAAGTGAACAGAGCTGTAGAGTGTCAGTTAGGAAATATTTTAAATCTATATTCAGGATAAATGTTTTATACTTGTTTTTCTGATCTTTGTTTCCATCTGACCATTATCTGCTTGGATATGAAACTGTTCCTATAGCCATGTCTTTTCTGGATTTGGATAGAGTAATGAAGGGTTAGAACCTCTGTCATTTTATATTGATGTCCTGGGCTCTGCTAGAGAGATTTTCCTTTACTTTGTTTTGCAAACAATGTTTTATCAGACAGGAACTGAAGGAAAATTTACAACAGTTAAACAGATGACAATAAAAAACTAACAGAGCTTCTAGTATTCCCTGCTCAATGTAAAAACAAGTTTTACTTAATTTCCTTCCTGTCTAATAAAAGGGTGACAGTGAGTAAAGGAAAATCAGAGCCCAGGAAAGCAGTGAAACTGAACAGTGGTTCTAATC
Organism: Nanorana parkeri; assembly: GCF_000935625.1. Taxonomy (NCBI): domain Eukaryota; kingdom Metazoa; phylum Chordata; class Amphibia; order Anura; family Dicroglossidae; genus Nanorana; species Nanorana parkeri. The sequence continues at coordinate 122,299 of NW_017306297.1, forward strand.
CTTCCCCACTCCATTTAAAACAAACAAAAAAAAGTTTTGACTATAGATACACTTTAACCACTTGATGTCCGTGGTGTTAAACCCCCTTCCGGTCCAGGCCATTTTTCAGTATTCAGCGCTGCAGTACTTTGACTGACGTTTATTCCGTCATGCAACGCTGTACTGAAATGAATTGTATACCATTTTTTTGGGGACAGATAGAGCTTTATTTTGGTGGTATTTAATCACCACTACGGGAGAATGACCGCGAGGGGGCGTGTCTGAGCGGACGTCTAAAGACGCCCGCTCAGATCTAGAGAGCTCCGGCCAGCCGTTTTTTTACTACGGCCGGCCTGGAGGTGGTTAATCACCACTGGGGGTTTTATTTTTTACTATAGTAAGGAAAACATTACCAAAACTTTTTTTTTAAAATAACGTTTCCCCTATATTAATTGATAAAACATTTATTATTACCCAATTTTTTGGTAAAATATAAAAGATGGGGTCACGTCGGGTAAAAAGACACCAAACATGCCAAGCCTTAAAATTGCACGCGCCTGCAAAATCTCAAAAAATTACACTACACAGAATTGGCCATAGGCGACGCTTTAAAAGCTCTTACCGCTCATCAGTTTAGTGTCATCAGTGATTGCTGGCTCTAAAATTATTGCTCCCACTGCGATGCTCGCAGCGATATGTAACATGTGTAGTGCAATTGTCGTTTTCGCGCACTGGCGCATCTGATGCGTATTTACGTTTATATGTGCGTAAACGTGGGGGTGGGGGACTTAAAAAAACATAACAATCCCCCTATGTGATAGCACAGGTACACTGACAGGTCCTCTTTATGGAGACATTAGGGGTCTCCAAGACCCCTAATGTCACCTGGAGATGCCCAAAGAAGCTGATGAAGCAGACATCTGCTTCATCAGCTTCTTCTCCCTGGCTATAGCAGCCAGATGACTGACAGGTGAATGCGGAAGTGATGTAATACGCATCACTTCCGCATTCACAGTACGGGGGGAGATCAACTAGGAGGAAGATGGTGATCTCCCTCCCATCTTACCTCCTGACACCCTCCCGAGCCGGTCCTGGGCCACCAATGGAGTAGCGGATCCTAGTATTGAAGGTGAGGGTGCAGGAGGGGGCGGTGGCGGCAGGACCTGAAGAGGGCGTGCAGCCACAACATACAAGCGATAGATATAGAGCCACCGATCGTTTGTATGTCAAACAGCCAGGTAACGGCTCCTCACAATGGACGGGTTTTTTTCTGCCCGTGCACGCGCTATGAGGCGCGCGAGAGCAGAGAAAAAAGCCATCTATTTGCGGCAACTATTTGTGAGTTTGCCGTCCATCCGTTTTTTCACAATGGGCGTACGGCGAATGGTTAAGACTAGGGCTGTTACTGATTAAAATGTTCGTGTTCGATTAATCTAATTTTGTTTTAATCGATTAATCGATTAATTTTGATTAATTATAACGCACATACAGATCCAACTACATTGGCCTATACACATACAGCACAGCAATGAAGTAATACAATGAACTAGGATCACACTAATCCAGCACGTTATTAATCTCACGTGCCTCACTCAATATGGCCGCCGCTTGAGTGGGGCAACTCAGAATAATAACGTGCTGGATTAGTGTGATCCTAGTTCATTTTATTACTTCATTGATGTGCTGTATGTGTATAGGCCAATGCCTTGGCCGGCGCTCGTGCAGAAAGTTTAAAAAACATTTAATCAGTCAATTTTTTTTTAATCGATCAAAAAGATTAACGATTAATCGATAAATTAATCGTTAATTTGCACAGCCCTAGTTAAGACAAGATAGAATGTGCAGTGACTAGAAATAAAGAAGGTGTTTGCATTGTACAGTTTTGGTCATGCATGTACATGACCAAATCATAGATATACTTTTTGAACCCAACACTGTTCGCATATTTGCTTTTGACTGAGACTTTTTTGCTTGCAAGTGCAATACCAGAATGAAGATTTATTTAAATATAAATGTTGATGCTTCTTATGTTAAAGGTTACATGTGCATGCTAGCTAGTAGCTTATATCAATATAACAGTCACAAATTCTTTGCACTGACTTTAATTTTCAGATTACATTGTTTATTGCAACTTTAATGACAACAACCGGCCATTTTGTGATTGGAAGCAAGCTTATGAATGTGATCAAGGAGAGTGGATCAGAGCAAAGGGTAGCACACCAACACAAGGGACAGGCCCAGATGGGGATCATCCCGATGGATGTAAGAACAATTCCGTATATGACTTCAATAGTTGTCCTTTCAAAAGTGTTTGACAGGAGAGATACATAGGTCTATTGTATCTGACTGTAATTTCCTCTATAATCAGTAAAATATAGAGACAAAAACAAAATTAATGAACACTGTTTTACATGTGATAAACACAGAAAAAAAAACAGTCATGTTATTTTATCTTCCCTTTTACTTTATAAATGATTTTATGAAAAATACTTTGTATACAATATTTTTATATTTGTTCTCAATTAAAGATTTGTGTTATGAGTAAATGTTTTCAGGAATTCTACAGTTAAGTCATGCAATAGTTTGATTATATAAATTGTTCTAAACAAATATTACTACTAATATTTTCAAATGTTAGTCACAGGTTTAACTATTTTTTTTATTTGTTTTTCAGATGGTTATTATATCTATCAAGAGGCAACTTACCTGATTTCAGGGGATACAACTAGGCTTGTCAGCCCAATCCTCACCATCAATGGTGATGTATGTATAGATTTCTGGTACCACATGTATGGCTCGGAAAATGAGAACCACCTAAAAGTTATAGCAAAAGATGACAAAGGCACATATGTTGTTTGGCAAAGGACAGGACAACAAGGTCTCGATTGGCTTTATGGCTCCATTACATTTCCTTCATCAAGAGAAAACTCTATTCAGGTAAAAAGCATTATTTCTTTAACAATACATGTACAATTTTAATCCGGGCAACATAATTCTTACTGATACACTCCATGGAAGCTCTCATGTCTCTTGTAACACCCATGAACTTACCTTAACAGATGTTTTTCAGCTATTTCCTTGTGTTAAAACTAGGTTATGTGCATTGGTGGCTCTGGCCTTCTTTGGATAATGCAGATACCACATTCTATGAGGTCCTCATCAATTATAGTATTTTACATAGTACAGTTTTGGCTGCCAGTAGCTTTTTTCCACAGATAACCTGGTCAGCTTCACAAATAAACATTTATGGTATAACCTCATTCTCTGACATTTAGGCATTATGATTTATACAACTCCAGTATGTAACACTAATTTTTTTCTTTTCAAAATGAGGAAATTGTAAATCAATATATTTTTAAGTGTCAGGTCTTAATTTCTAAATGTCACCACTGTGTGTATAAGTGATCCTTTATTCAAGAATCCTGATAAATATTACAAGCTTTACTTCTGATGCTTTTCCCCTTTATAATATCTGTAATTTAAAAGTGTGTATTTTCGGTGTTTTTCGGATGTGGTATCAAATACATACCTCACGCATTGCTTCTCTATTATGCAAGACAACTGTTAGTGATGCAATGGAAGGTCCCCTTTGGGCTCAGTGTGATCATGTCCTACTAAATTTGACAAAATGCTGGGTCTTCGGATTCCCACGCCTTTTACTGCAAATGGCTCAATTTCCGAGTTCTACCCCCATAGACTTGCATTGAGTTCTAAGTTCGAGTTAGAACTTTTTCCATGTTCGAAAGTTCGAGTTAGAACCGAACACGGGGGTGTTCGGCTCATCACTACTGCTGACATGGCTTTTACTGTTTGACTTCTGTCAGTTTGGCTATTGAACTGCTGTTTTTAGTAATCATAGATCCAGGCTCTTAAAGGAGAACTATGGGGTGAGTGAATTACGCTCATCCCCATAGTTAGAGCCTACCTGTGACATTTAAACTGTCACATGTCGGCTCTATAAATCTTGAAGTGATCAAAAACATACTGCCCATCCACCCACTTCCTGATCATCTGACTGCAGAGAGCAGTGACTGTCAGTCAGGGACGGGTGCGGAGGGGGCAGGCATAGAGTGGAAAAAACATCACCCCATAGTTCTTCTTTAAGAATTTTGTTTTACTTTTGTGTCTTTTGTGTCTTTTTTAAGACTTTTCTTAAAAATAATCTTTTCATGTTTTTTTTGGCAATAAAAAAACCTAAACAGCATGTAAATGACAATCATAGAACTTTGTACTCAGTTTGAAATTATTTTCTTGGAGTTCATGAAAAGACACAAGATTCAGAGGCTCTCGGCTTATACTGCTGGCTAGAGGAGGATTTGAACAAACGAGAAAAAAAAAAACAGTGACAAGCCTGGTATAACCCTTTTCACTCCTAGAATGTTTCAGTTTTATAACAAAGCAGTACTGAGAGCAAGACCATAAACACAGAGGGGTTGAAGTATCGCTGAATGAACACCAAGAAAAAGAACTTACAGTGAGTAAAAAAGTTATCTTTCTTTTTCATTGAGGGACACAGGATTCAGAGACTATTGAGATATCCAAAAGGAGTCAAATTGATGTGTGGGCAACACAGCAAAGAAAATGCTAGCTGGCCCATCATAAACAACCTAAAACCGGGGTCTGTCTGCAGTTCAAAGAGCTGCCTGAAGGACCTTACATCTGAAACTGGCCACATATGAGGCCTGAAAATCTTCCTGCGAAACTGAGAGAACATTTGAATAGAAGACCATGTGACAGCCTTGAAAATCTAGAAAACAGTTGCCTAATGCCAAATAGCCAAAGAAGCATTCACAGTTCTAGTAGAGTGAGCCTTGCCAGAAAAGGGTGGCCTTAGGATGATCTGTCTGAGCCACCGAGAAATAGTGAAACAATAAGCTTGTTCCCCTTTGTGGGGACCGTCTGGGATAACAAAGAAATAATCAGTCTTTCTAATGGAAGTAGTGGCTGCGAGATAGACACTTACAGCACAAGCTACATCCTAGCAAAAAAGGGAAATGTTCTCCTAATGTACTAGGGCCAGACAAAGTATGGAAATACAATGTCCTAGTTGAGGTGAAAGACTGAACAAAAGAGGCTCTAGGCCAAAACACCCCATTGATCCTGTGTAAAACCAGAAAGGGTTCTTTACAGAACAATGAGACACCATGTACGAAAGTCATGATTAAAGGATTGGAGGCAAGCAGTCTCGGAAACAAGATCACAAGCACTGAGATATAACCCTTGATGGTACTCAGGGCCAAATGCTGATCCAGGCTTAATGGCAAAAAGGTCAAGATATGTCCCACAGAATATTTCCGGGATCAAAGCTTTTCTTCCCCACCTATCACACAGATTCTGAAAGGTGTAAGGCCCATTACCCTCTGTCTAGGCACTGCTGGCTGAGCAAGGCTGCCTGCAAAATATACACTTCTGTAATGTAAATGTTGGAAAAGGCCAGAGGCTGAAGTTCTGCCCTAAGACTTCTGGTACCTCCCTGATGGCTGATGTTTGCCACTGCTGTGATGTTGTGGACTGGATCCTGATCGGATGACCTTGAGTCAGGACGGCCAGCATTGGAGGGACAACCAAATCACTCTAAAATAATCATTGGGAGATGGGATTCCTCCAGGTGTTCCTTCACCAACAAAATGCCTAAAACTTTTGCCCAGCCTATTGAGCTGGCATCAGTTGTGAGGATCCTCTAAGATACCAGAAGGAGAGGGGCGTGGTCTGGCCGTGATCTAAAATGGCTGCTTAATACTGGAGCTCCACAGCAGGATCACACAGATTAGCTACTTACAGCTTACACAGCGACGAGCCTCCTGTTCACCTCTACAAAATGTCTAAGGGCAATAAAAAATACAAGGGACCCAGGAAACTAACAGATTACTACCCGCGGCCTGGACCACAAAATCGGCAAGATGGCGCAGACGGCGCACGCGCCTCAGCCTCTCAGATCTGACTCAGAGATGGAGGCTGGTGGCAGCCAGAGGGCGCTCCAACCCAAAGATCAGGCTAAAAGACCTGCCAGCTCTCCCCTCAGATCACCTCACACAAAAGAGCCTGTTAACAAAAATGAAATCTTTTACCTCAAGTCCCTCTAATACTAATGCCAAATCCAGTGCACTTCCTTTGCAAGATCTGCCAGCCTCAGACAACCCAGCATCTGAGGCATGTATTAAACACATGCTACTGTTACTGCACTCTGAACTACAGCAGGACCTCACATCCTCTATAAATGGGCTACAAACCCAAATATCAGATTTGGGCACATGCACAAATCGAGCTGAAGTGCTCATTAATGATTATGCAGGTGCTTATAATGACCTAGTGGATGCCCATAATGACCAGAGTCTACTTATTCAGAAATTACAAGCTAAAGTCACAGATCTGGAAGATAGATCTAGACGGAATAATGTCAAATTTAGGGGAATTCCTGAGGCAGTGGGACCGATGGAACTCTCTGAATATCTCCACAACATCATCCAAAAGCTAATGCCAAATAGTTCAGGCTCTGATTTACTTATTGATAGGTCACACAGACTGCACAAACCAAACAATCTTCCTGCATCCGTACCCAGAGATGTGATCACCTGCATCCACTTCTTTCACATCAAAGACAAACTTATGCTGGCCTCTAAGCAATCTCCTACGCTTCCGGAACCCTACTCCCACATTTCACTCTACGCTGATATCTCGGCTGCTTCAGCTCAGCAACGCAAATAATTTGCCTCTGCCACTAAGGATCTTCGTGATAACCGGATCTCATACAAGTGGGGCTTCCCGACGAAATTGCTGGCTTCCCGTGAAAACAAGGTGACCGGGTCCTCAAGTCATGGGGTATCCCTATCCCTGTACCCTCATCTATGCACACGCTTTCATCACCACGTAAGGTCCCCATAGACTGGGCCTCCCGCTGACATCTGGTCCCTCCTCAATCCAAGATGAGTCGTTTACTCTTCTGAAGCGATGCTTGCTCTTGATCGTTATGATCCTGCTGTGACAGCTCTCTAAAAGTGTTACTTAATCCCGGTTAAAGTGTGCTATGCACACGACAAGTTGGTTCAATGTTATTTTTTGTTTTTTAATTATTTTTGTTTCTTTACAATGTTCGTTAACTAATGTCTGGCCTCTTTGTCAGCTTTGTTTTGTCTTACGCCTCATACTGCCTGACGACACAGTCTTAGGGCTGACCATATGTTTTTTTCTTGAAAATGTTCTTTTAAGGTTATGCTTCAAATGGTACCAATGTTTTATTCTCTTTACTTACAGTATACTCCCACAACATTTCTGGACATCCTGTAATTCCCAATGTCATTAAAAATCACATTGCTTAACGTTGAATTACTTAATAGCCCTAATAAGAGGGCTATGCTCTGGAGAGAAGCTGACTCCTTGAGCAGCGATATCCTATGTGTTCAGGAGACCCACTTTTGCAGTGATAAACCCCCTATGTGTAAAGATAGGAGGTATCCGCACTCCTTTTTTGTGCATTCTTCCTAAAAAAATAAAGGAGTCATGATTGCAATTAAAAATACGGTGGCTTCGCTCAACATGACATCCTCTTGGATACTGATGGAAGGTTTATTATCTTAGTGGCATCTATTAATCAATGTCTATTCACTATAGCTAATATATACACACCAAATACTAACCAAAGAAAGTTTCTCACTGCAGTAATCAACAAAATTAACTCTATGCGCAAGGGCCACCTTATTATATGTAGGGATTTTAAAGAAAGTACTTGATCCAACCCTTGACTCCTCCAACAAAAACAGAAAAGGCAATCGCACCCTCCTTTCTCTCCTACATACTAATGACTTGTATGATGCCTGGAGATGCTTGCATGGTAATGAAAGGGATTATACATACTTTTCGCATACCCAAAATTCCTATTCCAGACTGGACATGTTCCTAGTGGACAAATTTACTCTGCAGCACGTTTCTAAGGCAGATATTGGTTTGATTACCTGGTCGGATCATGCCCCTACCTCACTCTCTCTATTTCCAGACACCTCCCCTTGTATCCCTCCCACATGGAGATTCAACCCCAGTTTACTCTCCAATCCTGAACATAGGGAATATATCCAGTCTGAAATAAATGCCTTCTTTGAAATCAATACCTCTACCGCTAGCAACCACACCATAGTATGGAATACACGTAAAGCCTTTCTTAGAGGCCCCGCACCCGGATAAGTTGTGGTTGCAGATAGAATGTACATTTCTGGCCAAAGATCTCAAGATAATGATGTGCTCCTCTATGCTTAACCGCCCCCCTGATCCTTTCTAGACACAGTAACAGGAACCCTCAGAGTTTGGCATTCTTTGGCAACCAAATCTCTCACAAAACATAGATATATGTTTCAATATATACCCCTTCAAACACTTGAATTGCTCCTTACCGACATGCCGCTATCTAATTGGGTACATCTGGGTATCACACATTTAGACAAAATGTTCTCTAATGACCGCTTGCTCTCTTATGTGAAAAAATGTCCCTACCAATTCACGATTTTTATAAATACCTTAGAATCAGACATTGCATGGCTTCTCTAAGTATTAAGGACAATGCACCAGTAAGAAGAATCATGGCTTTTTATAGTAAATGGTCTGTCTGCTATTTCCTTTTTCTACAAGCTGTTAACAGAACCAAATGAGTCTGAGAAGTTACCGTCTATGCTCTGGTGGGAAAAGGAACTGCACTTCTCCGTTTCGCTAGACCGTTGGTATGACCGTTATCTCCCAAACCTTAAAAACATCTAAATGTCTAAGCCACTGGGAGTCAGTAAAAAAATACTCCACAAATGGTACTTTACACCTCACAGGTTGGCGAGAGCTTTCCCGTCTTCTTCTCCGCTCTGTTGGCGGGGTTGCGGCTCTGTGGGATCACTATCTCATATCTGGTGGTCATGTACCTTGCTCCAGTCTTTTTGGGATGCTATATCCACCCTCATATCTTTACTAACCCAGGTGCCATGTTTTCTGTCACCACAACTAGCTTTATTGGGGATAGGCTTGGACGAATGGCCCAAGACATCTCGTACGGTGGTATCCCACGTCCTCATAGCTGCCCGACTTGCCATAGCAAGAGCACGGAAACAGTCTGAACCCCCGTCTTTGCGAAATGTCATACAAATCCTAAATACACATGCCCACTTCGAATTTCTCTTTGCAAAAGCCAACCTTAAAACTCAACTCTTCACCTCCCAATGGGCTTGCTGGTTGTCAGACTCCAGATGCTTGATTAGCAATACATGATTGATTTATATGTAAAAACCTCATAAAACTTCTTGCTACAAAAAATATACCAGAAGGAAGGATTTTCTGAACTCCAGAGTTGGATTCCTGAGCCACCAGGCCAGTGAGAATCTCTTCCTCAGTGACAGGCGAATCAGCTTGTCCAAAGATTAAACTGATTTAATAACGATGAAAGGATGATACGTTGTTAGGAATCTGGAGCAGAATTGGGAAAATAGGGTCTCATAGGAGATAATAAGAGAGTTAACAGATGCGGCCTCTGTCACCCGGTCATTAACTTTAATGCGTACAGTGGCCGCATCTAAATGGGACATCTGGGATTCCCGCCGCAGGAATCTCAAATCACTCAGTGTGAATGAGGCCTAAGACATTTATTCCAACATTACATCCAGTTAATAGATAAGGCTTGTGTTACCCTGTCAGCTTTAAAACGTAACTGCCATCTGACCTTAATAGATAAATTTGTCCTATATTTTCAGCTAATTATACAACTGTTCGAACAATTATGTTTTCACGGGGCTATAATTCCAAAACGATGTCATGTAATTAACACATATCTCTTACCTCCCACAGTCCTGTGTCCATTCAAATGTCCTGGAGGTATTGTTAAGAAAGTTTGTATATAAAAAAACACATACAACTATTCTACAAAAAAATAAAAAATCCAAAATAATGTGGAACTGAGAGAGTTGTGGGAAAAAAACAAAATTTTAATATTCATAGCTTGTTGTCTGAGAAGTGATGTGCATCAATCACATGTGACATTTGACACTTCTTTTGTCTGACAGGTCATTTTTGAAACTACTCGAGGATTGACAGAATACGGAGATGCAGCTATTGACAATATCGGAGTGAAGAATGGAGCATGTGGTATGGATTTGAAGTCTAGCTTTTTTTTAGCAATCTTAACAAATTTTTTTTATTGATTTTGTAGTGATGTTACTTTCTTCTGTCAGTATACAGAATACAGATTATGCCTGCTTCAGTTTTGATAAATTCCCCTCATTATCTTTGAGAAAGCTCCCCCACCCCAGAGCACCTACTCTGTATTTACATCAGATTAGGAGGCTACCCCCTCATCAAAACACTATGATGAGGGGAAAAAGAGTTTGGCTGGCCATTCACTGCTAGTGCACCTGACCACAGGTTCACGTTAAGGCTTTAAGGCTATTTGTTTAATGCAACCTAAAGTGAAACTCTGTTTTATGTAGAAAGAAACTAGGTCAATTACCTTGGAAAGTAAGGAGCAAGCTGCATGCACATTCGTATTAGTTTTTCTTCTGTAGATACTGAGAGAAGCCATTGTAGTATTTTCCTTTAGCTAAATGTGGAGATCTGTCTGCAATAATTCCATTGATGTATTATAAGAATGCTATACACCAAGGATAGTGAATTAAGATTCAAGGAGGTCAGAATTTGACCAAAATTTTCTTCGAGCCAAAGTCCGAATTGTGCTCCGGACAGAACGGTCATTGAGTCTATGTCCATTAGTTGCCACTTTTGGAGTGCCCTCTTACCCCCATAATAATAATAATTAGTTATCAGCATCAGAGTGTCCCCTTACATTGCTCTTCCCCATCAGAGTGCCCCCTTATTTTTAATTTTAATGTAAGGGGGCACTTAGATGGCAGCAGCTAATGTAAGGGGGCACTCTGATTAGGACAACTGATAAGTAATTGTACCCATCAGAGTGCCCCTTTTAAAATGCTGCTGTCACATTAATGTGGAGCTTGAGGAGCGTGCAGGCAGTGCTGGGAGGGGATGAGAGGCGAGGATCAGAGCAGGAAGGAGGCAATGCTAAGAGAAGATAAGAGACGGTGCTGGAAGAGTATGACAGATGGGGATGGGAGGAGGTTGGAATGGTAGGAGGCAGGATGGGAGGAGACGGGATGCGGGGCAGCCTTCAGGCTGGAAAGGGAGGATGGAGGACGATACTCTTCCATCCTCCCTTAATTCTAGGTGGGGAATAAAGGTGACGTAATTGGTTGCAAGGAACGCTGGGGTCCTAGCAGCCAATTACTGAGGAGGAATGGGGAACTGCGCTGGGTTATGGCTGGCTGTCAGCAAGCCATAACCTAGTTGGCGATCGCGGTCTGGATAGAATGTACAATGAAGGGATTTTCTTTAAAACATATGTTCTGCTTTTTCTTATGATGTTTATTTGATATGAAAAAATATTTAACTGGATCAGTTATAATTGTATTATTCTAGTGTAATGCAGTACTCCATTGTGACAAACAAATTTTGATGTTAATTGTGCATTCCAAAGTGAAAAGCTTCTGAAAAAGAAAATCGGTGTCTATACCTAGGAACTCAATGATTCTTTTATTTTAATAGAATTTCCCTGTGCAATAAGCTACTATTTTAACGTATTAGACCATTTTATATTTTTTTAAGGGCCAAAAACAACAGAGACTCCTAGTTCAACGATTACTATAAAGCCAGATGTTCTAACCTCTATAAAACCACCATCTCCTCCAGATATATCAGGTATGGTCCTTCTTCTTTCATATAGTTATCCAATTGTTAAATGTTATTTCGGGGGAAAAAATTATTTTGATTCAGCAAACTTAGTTTATTACATAGCAATCAAGCTTTAAAATGTACTTGTAGTAAGAATCTGCCTGGGTTCAATTTGTGGGGTTTTTTAAAACCTAACTGAAATTTATCTGTAAAAAATAAATCAAGGCAACTGGACTTGCTGTATTTTTCTTGACGATGTTTCACTGGACATCTGACCAGCTTTCTCAATTCAGAATTACTTCTACAAAACATTATCTGGGAATAAATATGGTGAATGTCAATCCAATCCACATAATCTGTCACAACCAGGTTTTGATTGCATTTGCATAATTGGAGTCTAGGAGGTTGTATTAACCTGCCCGGAGAGAGTTGTTAAAACAGCATTGTATGTGGCAGACAATAGATGTCTCATACCCCCAACCCCTATTGAAGCTTGGCTTCTCCATTTTTACATAAATGGCCTCTTTCACACCTCTTTTAAACCAGTCCTCCAATTATGCAAATGCTATCAACACCTGGTTGGGACAGATTATGTGGATTGGAGTGACATTCACCATATTTATTCCAAGATCATTTTTTGTACAATTCGTTCTGAATTGAGAAAGCTGATCGGATGTCCAGTGAAAAGTCTTCAAGAAAAGTACAGCAAGTCCAGTTGCTTTGATTGCTGCAACTCCATACACAATATTTAAGCACTTTCCCAAGATCAAGTTTTAAACAGGACACACAGTAACCAGCTTTAAATCAACCAATCAACATCAGAGTATATTTATGGTACTATGCCACATTTTGAACAGTACCCCACTACTAGCCATTTTCTCATCAAGAAATCAACATTAGATGAAAATTATTTTGATGACAAAAGCTCCAAAAATGTTTTTGTGCCTATGTGTGCAGTAGGTAATCACTTGTACTAACCTCCATTTTGAACAGGTCCCCCAATCAGCATTACAGTGTCATTTTCTGAGCAAAAAAAGCATGAAAAATAATCTAGTGCCTATGTGATCAGTTTTTAATCCTGTGCCCCATTTTGAATAGGATCCTGTCAGGGTTTCTTACCCTTCCTTGTCCAGTTGCTTGCAACATGGTTTGTGTAGTGTTTCTTACACTGCTGTTCCTCTTTGGCACCCTCTTATGATCTAACCAGTTAACATCATCATTCTGCAGCTACTGCTTTATGGGCTTTCTCCATTTTTTTTACCATTTGTGTTTATTGCAGTTTTCAATAAACTCCTTTTTTTAAAAAACCTGCACTTTATGTTTCTGTCTGATTTTATGTTCCTTAACAGTATGCAAGGGTCATGAATGCTGAGAGTGCAGGTTTTCCTATGCCACCCACGTTGGTCTCTAGGCTGGTTCAACAAGATCACCAAACTTGATCTAAGGGGTGCATATAATCCTGTGAGGATCAAAGAGGGCCATGAGTGGAAGACAGGTTTAATACCGGGAATGGACATTATGGGTATGGGTAGTCATGCCCTTCGGATTGTGCAATGCTGCTATTGTCTTTCAGGAGTTTATTAATGATGTTCTAAGTGATATGTTACAACCATGTGTGGTAGTCTATTTAGACGATATTTTAAAACACTCCTGTCTCCAATCGCACCACCAGCACGTTAGACAAGTTTCGCAACATATACATGGGAGTATTCTTTTCTGTAAGCTTTAGAAATGCATTTCACTAGTCCCAGGCTACCTTTTTGGGCTACATTATTTCCTGGATGGGGTTTGCCCTGGATCCACAGAAGGTGTTGGCCATTTTACAATGGCCTCGTCCTACTGATCTCCACTCTGTTCAACGTTTCCTTGGTTTTGCCAACTAATGTCAAAAATTTATATGAAATTTTTCTTCTATAGCAAAATCTAGACAGAACAGACCTGACTAAGAAAGGCAGTGATTCACATACTTGGTCTCCTACTGCCATTAAGGCCTTTGAAGCCTTTAAGTTTTCATTTTCTAATGCTCCAATCCTGTCTTATCCCAACCATTCGTTACCTTTTATCCTTGAGGTTGATGGATCTGAGACAGGAGTAGGAGCCCTCCTATCTCAATGTCCAGATGGTCCCTTAAACCATCGTGGATTCTATTCAAAAAAGTTATCTCCAGCAGAGTGCAATTACCAGATCGGAGACAGAGAACTGTTGGCCATAATTCTGGCTCTCAAAGAGTGGAGACATCTGCTTAGGGTACTACGGTTCCTGTTCTTATTCTAACAGATCATAAGAACTTAACCTATCGCTCGGAGGCCAAGAGGTTCACACCACGCCAAGCCAGATGGGCTCTGCTTCTTTCATGATTCAATTATGTGGTCTTGTATTTGCCCAGCTCAAAAAAATTAAACATGGATGCCTTGGCTCACCAATTACATAGTTACATAGTCAGGTTGAAAAGAGATGCAAGTCCATCAAGTTCAGCCAATATTCTGAGTTGTCCAGGGAAGACTCCGTGCCCACTCTGGTTATTCCTCCAGGTCATATCATGTCAACTATCTACACCAATTTAACCTCTCCCCTGGGAAAGCAGATTCTGGCCACTCAACCTATGACTCCTCCCAAGAAACCATCCGATAAGTGTTTATTAGCTGATAAGTTATGCATTAAACTGTTGCGAACCTACCATACCTCCAGTGCCAGTCACCCTGGTAAAAATCAGATGACTTGGGCTAATTCTTGCCAATTCTGGTGGCCATCTCTCCACACTGATATCGCTGCACATTCCATTTGTACCAAAAGCAAATCTGCTCAGCACCTCCCTGTGGGCTTACTACAACCTATTCCCAATGGGGAATGTCCTTATTCCCACCTAGCCATGGACTTTATCATTGACATTCCTGTGTCTCATGGTTATACTGTTATCCTCATTATTGTCAACTGTTTTTCAAAATATGCCATTGCATACAATTTAACAAGTTGCCCATGGCTCATGAGCTTGCTTCTGTATTTGCCAGGGAGGGCTTCCATTTACAAGTTATACTCAAGGAGATAGTCATGGACCGGGATACCCAGTTTGTCTCTAGGTTCTGGCGTGCCTTTTGCATCAATTTGAATAGGGCCTGCAATGACCATTATAAAATCTAGAAATCAACAATAGTATCAGTTATTTGCAGACACCTCCTGCAAGGACATATCTGTGCTTACCTGCATAGTATTAAATTAATTTTTAATTTAAACAAGACACTCAAGCACTATTTTCAGAAAAATTTAGAGATCAACATTAAAGTATAATTATTTTTTTTAGGAAATGCTCCCCTAAAGATATTATTGCCTACATACACACAATTAAATCTGCACAACAACCTTTTGGGGTATTTTCTGCAAATAAATTACACAAATGCTGATTTCTAGATTTTATAATGGTTGTTGCCATTATAAGCCATTATAAACCATTATAAAATCTAGAAATCAGCATTTGTGGACACAGGACACCCAGCATCCATTTTAAAATTTAAAAATCAACATTAGAGTGTGATTTATTAGCAGGAAAAACCCAAAAACAGCATTGTGGCTACTTGTGCAGTTTTAAATTATTTGCACTAGGGCCAAGTTTTTAACAGGACTCCCAGCAGCAATTTTAACATCTAGAAATCAACAGTACTGTAATTTGTAGCAGAAAAAGCTCCCAAAAGATTGGCGTGTCTTTGCGTGTAGTATTAAATTATTTGCACAAGGCCTTGATTTAAACAGGCCCCCAACAGCCATATTAATATACCTATAAGAACTCAATATCCAGTAATATTCTGTGCATTTAGGAATACATCCAGATTTTTTTTAAACAGTTAACTGAGCTAGCTAGAACTAGCTCCTGGATGAGTCTATTCCACATTTTCACAGCTCTAACTGTGAAGAATCTTTTCCGTATGTAATGGTTTAACCTCTTTTCCTCCAGGCACAAAGAATACCCCCTTGTCCTTTGCAGTGACCCTAAAGTGAATAATTTGGCACCAAGCACACTATATGGACCATTTATGTATTTATAAATGATGATGATGTCCCCCCTTAATCACCTCTTCTCCAGAGAGAACAAATTCAGTTAAGCTAATCTTTCCTCTTAGCTGAGCTCCTCGATGCCTCTTATGAGTTTAGTTGCCCTTCTCTCCACTTTCTCCAGTTCCACAACATCCTTTTTGTGAACTGGTGCCCAAAACTGAACTGAATATTCCAGATAAGGTCTTACTAATGCTTTGTACAGGGGCAGGATCATGTCTCCATCTCTGGAGTCTATACCCCCTTTATACAAGAATGTATTTTGCTTGCTTTAGAAACTGCGGCTTGAGATTACATGCTATTAGTGAGTCTATGATCTACTAGAACACCCAGATCTTTCTCCATCATTGACTCCCCCAAATATACTCCCCCTAGAGCAGGGGTGCCCATAAGGTCGATCACGATCTACCAGTCGTTTGCGATCTACCAGTCGATCGCGTAGCGATCAGTGGTAGATCGCAATGGCCTCTCCTTCCGCTCCTTGGTGCTTTTCTGGATCCCCGCTGCTCTCCCCATCTGTATGCAGCAGGGATCCGAGAAGTGAAAGATTCGCTGCAGCCTGTGGCGGAGGAGGGAGCCGCTGTCACAGAACTAAGGCCGAGCGGTGAGGAGAGAGAGAGAGAGACGCTCAGCTAGGTTCTGACAGCCGACACCTCATTCTCCCCTCACCGCTCGGCCTTAGTTCTGTGACAGTGGCTGCGCCCCCCGAAGCGCTTCTTTTACTTCTTCTCGGATCTGCCGCTGCCTCTGCTCGGGAGAGCAGGGGGGGGGGGG
>NW_017306297.1:138808-141388 GCF_000935625.1 Nanorana parkeri
TGTGCGTGGTCGAGCGGCAGAGGATCGGTACATATCAGTGATATGTACCAATCATCTGTGCAGGACAAACACTGGAGCGATCAGCTGATCACTCCAGTGTTTGTAAATAACTGGGGACACATAGTACTATGTGTCCCCACATAGTATGAACAGGATGTGATTTACATCACTTTCTGTTCATTCATGAGTTTCTCAATGGGGAGGAGCACTCACTACAGAGGCTCCTCCACATTCAGAAACTGCTTGATAGTAAAATATTTTCTGAATGAATGGGAAGCCTCTGTGCTTTCCATTCATTTAGAACAGAGGCTGCAGACAAAGAGATTGAGGACTTTGTGTATATCTTTATTGTGTATATGTGTATATGTGTATATTGTGTATAAGCATGCATATCTTTATTGTGTTTTACAAGATACAATTCAAACAGGGGTAGACGTAATTTCAAGCAAAGAGATGTACAATCTGAGGGCCATCCGGCCACATATGTAGTTACGTCATGTAAACAGAAACAAAAAATATAAAGAAAGTATACATAGCAAATCAATATTGAAAACATTGGTTTGCGGGTGTGTATCTCTTTAATAACAATCAACTGTAGGTAAACAGGATGACATGAGAGCCAGAGTTAACTGAGCTAGCTAGAACTAGCTCCTGGATGAGTCTATTCCACATTTTCACAGCTCTAACTGTGAAGAATCTTTTCCGTATGTAATGGTTTAACCTCTTTTCCTCCAGGCACAAAGAATACCCCCTTGTCCTTTGCAGTGACCCTAAAGTGAATAATTTGGCACCAAGCACACTATATGGACCATTTATGTATTTATAAATGATGATGATGTCCCCCCTTAATCACCTCTTCTCCAGAGAGAACAAATTCAGTTAAGCTAATCTTTCCTCTTAGCTGAGCTCCTCGATGCCTCTTATGAGTTTAGTTGCCCTTCTCTCCACTTTCTCCAGTTCCACAACATCCTTTTTGTGAACTGGTGCCCAAAACTGAACTGAATATTCCAGATAAGGTCTTACTAATGCTTTGTACAGGGGCAGGATCATGTCTCCATCTCTGGAGTCTATACCCCCTTTATACAAGAATGTATTTTGCTTGCTTTAGAAACTGCGGCTTGAGATTACATGCTATTAGTGAGTCTATGATCTACTAGAACACCCAGATCTTTCTCCATCATTGACTCCCCCAAATATACTCCCCCTAGAGCAGGGGTGCCCATAAGGTCGATCACGATCTACCAGTCGTTTGCGATCTACCAGTCGATCGCGTAGCGATCAGTGGTAGATCGCAATGGCCTCTCCTTCCGCTCCTTGGTGCTTTTCTGGATCCCCGCTGCTCTCCCCATCTGTATGCAGCAGGGATCCGAGAAGTGAAAGATTCGCTGCAGCCTGTGGCGGAGGAGGGAGCCGCTGTCACAGAACTAAGGCCGAGCGGTGAGGAGAGAGAGAGAGAGACGCTCAGCTAGGTTCTGACAGCCGACACCTCATTCTCCCCTCACCGCTCGGCCTACTGTGCGTGGTCGAGCGGCAGAGGATCGGTACATATCAGTGATATGTACCAATCATCTGTGCAGGACAAACACTGGAGCGATCAGCTGATCACTCCAGTGTTTGTAAATAACTGGGGACACATAGTACTATGTGTCCCCACATAGTATGAACAGGATGTGATTTACATCACTTTCTGTTCATTCATGAGTTTCTCAATGGGGAGGAGCACTCACTACAGAGGCTCCTCCACATTCAGAAACTGCTTGATAGTAAAATATTTTCTGAATGAATGGGAAGCCTCTGTGCTTTCCATTCATTTAGAACAGAGGCTGCAGACAAAGAGATTGAGGACTTTGTGTATATCTTTATTGTGTATATGTGTATATGTGTATATTGTGTATAAGCATGCATATCTTTATTGTGTTTTACAAGATACAATTCAAACAGGGGTAGACGTAATTTCAAGCAAAGAGATGTACAATCTGAGGGCCATCCGGCCACATATGTAGTTACGTCATGTAAACAGAAACAAAAAATATAAAGAAAGTATACATAGCAAATCAATATTGAAAACATTGGTTTGCGGGTGTGTATCTCTTTAATAACAATCAACTGTAGGTAAACAGGATGACATGAGAGCCAGGTTAGGTTGGGAGTAAAGAGTGCATATCACAAGATAAAAGAAAGGAGAAAAGAGAAAAGGGTAACCCTATGGCATAGGCAATATAGTGGAGGACAACCTCCATGTATGAGTATTGGGATAGGTTGTAGGTGTTGAGAGGGGTAAGGAAGGAGGGAAAGATGCAGGTGGGGAGGAGGGCAAATAATAGGGGGGGAGGGGTGTGGGGGTATTAACTAACTATAAAGTCTTTGAAAAGTGTCTGCAACTAAGTATGTTAGTTGTAAGCAGGTATGGTAGAAGAGCAATTCAACTGGTACCATCTGTTGTCTGGGGAGTTACCGGAGACTGTACGTGAAAGGTAGGACGGTCAATGAAGCACGGTGAAGGGGACTTTTTCTATTTTAAAAGGGAAATATCAGGGGGCTGTTTAGACCATTAATACCCCCCCCCCCCCCCCCACAAAC
>NW_017306297.1:141774-151168 GCF_000935625.1 Nanorana parkeri
GGGGGTGTTTTAGACATTAATACCCCCCCCCCCCCCACCAAGAGTAAAAAAAAATTGTGCAGTGCGATCTGCAAAAATAGTGCTTGCAGCATTTTTCCGGATCGCACTGGACTGGAATGCAGGCACTAATATGCCCCGGTTCCGGGTGCAGGCGATCGCACTGTGGGCGAGGGGCCTGGCTGCAGTGCCTTTGACTTTAATGCACCACCACACCCCCTCCCAACCCTGAATGCAGGTGTTTTTTCATTGGTAGATCTCATTGAGCTCATTGATTGAAAAGTAGATCTCCAGACGAAAAATTGTGGGTGCCCCTGCCCTAGGGTGTATGAAGCATGCATGTTTTTAGTCCCCAAGTGCATAACTTTACATTTATCAGCATTAAACCGCATTTGCCAAATAGATGTCCAATCACACAGTGCATTCAGGTCTGCTTGTACATTGGAGACATCCTGTAAGGACTGTATTCCACTACATAACTTGGTGTCATCTGCAAACACAGACATAGTACTTTTAACCTCCAACTCTGTCATTTATAAAAAAGATTAAACAGTAAGGGGCCCAACACTGAACCTTGGGGGACACCACTAACAACCTCAGACCATTCAGAATATGAATTATTGATCACCACTTTCTGAATATGGTATTTGAGCCAGTTTTCTATCCAATTACAGACTGAATACTTTATACCTACAGACCTTAACTTACACATTAGCTGCCTGTGGGGAACAGTGTCCAAGTATACTATATCCACAACCACTCCTCTGTCTAATGTATTACTCACTTCCTCATTAGTGATGGTCCAAACACACCCCAGTTCGGTTCGGGTTCGAGCGTTAGAACATGGAAAAAGTTTGAACTCAAACTCAATGTAAGTCTATGGGACCAGAACTCGGAAAATCAATTGTCTCCTTTTTGAAGCTCTAATGTGAGCTTCCAGGAGTGCAACCTGCTCACATCTGTCACAGTGGTATTCACCCTGGAGCTGTGGCTCCATTTGTGGATACATGTGACACAGTGTGCAGTGAACAAACCCTTTAACCATACTAACAAACATTATCCCAGTTACAATGCTTATATAAGTTATAGGAAAATAAAGATGGAACTTACAGTCAAGCGTCACTTAGATCAAAGGCCCTGAGTGAGCAAGCTCAATGTGAGTGGTGAATTAGCTTATATTACGCCTGCCTAATGAGAGACATCTGGGATCACTTAACCCCTCCCCCTAACCAGAGAGCTGCAAACCAGAGGGGAAAAAAAGTGCATTTAAAAAAAACTTACAGAAAAGGAAAACAATTGTTTTTAAATACTAAAAAAGAAACCGAGACAAGTATTCCAAAAACAAGCACTCAGCACTCAATGTATCCCAAAAAGCACAAATCCAATTTTTTAACGCTGCTTAAATCAAAGGCACTTTGTTCACAAGCCCTGTGTAAGCAAGTGTGTAGTAAGTATGTGCACGGTCTTTAAAAACAATAACTAAGCCACTTTGTTAACAGGACCCACACACAGTAAGGGGAATTGATCAAACCTGGAGTAGACAAAATCTGGAGTAGCTGTGCATGGCAACCAATCAGCTTCTATCTTTGATTTTCAAAGCTTATCTGAAAAAAGTGTAGAGACAAGCTGATTGGTTACTATATTCACCTGCTCCAGGTTCTGTTTGCTCCAGTTTTGATATATTCCCCTCACTGTGACTGTGTTTGTTACTGCACGTAAAAATAGAAGGACATTTTTAAAAATATTTTTTTAATAAACTACACCAGCTTTTAACTGTCCCTATTAACACTCTGATATATCTGCCTAGTCTGCTACACAACTATACAACACACTGTGTGCCTGTCACTGCAGTAAAAATAGGGAGATATTTTTTCAGCAATGAGCGCTAACAATTAACTTTCCCGACCGCCTGTGAGCTTTCCCTAACTACTCCATATCTATTCCAACACATACTAAATAAAGGCTCTTTCCTTCTATAGGGAAGGGGCTGGCACATAAGGAAACCCCCATGACGGACCCTTCCAAGCCACTTGACCACAGTTCAGGGGCCAGAAAGTAAATGATTTTATTCTTAATTTTCTCAAACTGTAAAAGTCCTGGGCTCAGGTGGAACTGATGGTAAACCTGACGCAAATCCCTGACTAATAATTATGAGCTGAATGTGCTTGGTTCAGTTTGCTTGGACGTTTGCTGAACCAAACCCAGGGCTGCCCTTGTCCTAGCAACCAATGATGCTGTGCAACCTGACTGGCAAGGGAGTAATGCATCAGGTATGGATGAAGGTATGTGCATCAGGGAAGGGCTCACATAAACATGGATGCACATGTTCAGTTTAGGTTTTAGATGAGGTTAAGTGTTTGTAATATGTTATATATACACTATATTGCCAACAGTATTGGGACGTCTTCCTTTACATGCACATGAACTTTAATGGCATCCCAGTCTTAGTCCGTAGGGTTCAATATTGAGTTGGCCCACCCTTTGCCGCTATAACAGCTTCAACTCCTCCAGGAAGGCTGTCCACAAAGTTTAGGAAGGTGTCTATGGGAATGTTTGACCATTCTTCCAGAAGTGCATTTGTGAAGTCAGGTACTGATGTTGGACGAGAAGGCCTGGCTCGCAGTCTTCGCTCGATTTCATCCCAAAGGTGTTCTATCAGGTTGAGGTCAGGACTCTGTGCTGGCCAGTCAAGTTCCTCCACCCCAAACTCGCTCATCCATGTCTTTATGGACCTTGCTTTGTGCACTGGTGGGCAGTCATGTTGGAACAGACGTTAGAACATGGAAAAAGTTTGAACTCAAACTCAATGTAAGTCTATGGGACCAGAACTCGGAAAATCAATTGTCTCCTTTTTGAAGCTCTAATGTGAGCTTCCAGGAGTGCAACCTGCTCACATCTGTCACAGTGGTATTCACCCTGGAGCTGTGGCTCCATTTGTGGATACATGTGACACAGTGTGCAGTGAACAAACCCTTTAACCATACTAACAAACATTATCCCAGTTACAATGCTTATATAAGTTATAGGAAAATAAAGATGGAACTTACAGTCAAGCGTCACTTAGATCAAAGGCCCTGAGTGAGCAAGCTCAATGTGAGTGGTGAATTAGCTTATATTACGCCTGCCTAATGAGAGACATCTGGGATCACTTAACCCCTCCCCCTAACCAGAGAGCTGCAAACCAGAGGGGAAAAAAAGTGCATTTAAAAAAAACTTACAGAAAAGGAAAACAATTGTTTTTAAATACTAAAAAAGAAACCGAGACAAGTATTCCAAAAACAAGCACTCAGCACTCAATGTATCCCAAAAAGCACAAATCCAATTTTTTAACGCTGCTTAAATCAAAGGCACTTTGTTCACAAGCCCTGTGTAAGCAAGTGTGTAGTAAGTATGTGCACGGTCTTTAAAAACAATAACTAAGCCACTTTGTTAACAGGACCCACACACAGTAAGGGGAATTGATCAAACCTGGAGTAGACAAAATCTGGAGTAGCTGTGCATGGCAACCAATCAGCTTCTATCTTTGATTTTCAAAGCTTATCTGAAAAAAGTGTAGAGACAAGCTGATTGGTTACTATATTCACCTGCTCCAGGTTCTGTTTGCTCCAGTTTTGATATATTCCCCTCACTGTGACTGTGTTTGTTACTGCACGTAAAAATAGAAGGACATTTTTAAAAATATTTTTTTAATAAACTACACCAGCTTTTAACTGTCCCTATTAACACTCTGATATATCTGCCTAGTCTGCTACACAACTATACAACACACTGTGTGCCTGTCACTGCAGTAAAAATAGGGAGATATTTTTTCAGCAATGAGCGCTAACAATTAACTTTCCCGACCGCCTGTGAGCTTTCCTTAACTACTCCATATCTATTCCAACACATACTAAATAAAGGCTCTTTCCTTCTATAGGGAAGGGGCTGGCACATAAGGAAACCCCCATGACGGACCCTTCCAAGCCACTTGACCACAGTTCAGGGGCCAGAAAGTAAATGATTTTATTCTTAATTTTCTCAAACTGTAAAAGTCCTGGGCTCAGGTGGAACTGATGGTAAACCTGACGCAAATCCCTGACTAATAATTATGAGCTGAATGTGCTTGGTTCAGTTTGCTTGGACGTTTGCTGAACCAAACCCAGGGCTGCCCTTGTCCTAGCAACCAATGATGCTGTGCAACCTGACTGGCAAGGGAGTAATGCATCAGGTATGGATGAAGGTATGTGCATCAGGGAAGGGCTCACATAAACATGGATGCACATGTTCAGTTTAGGTTTTAGATGAGGTTAAGTGTTTGTAATATGTTATATATACACTATATTGCCAACAGTATTGGGACGTCTTCCTTTACATGCACATGAACTTTAATGGCATCCCAGTCTTAGTCCGTAGGGTTCAATATTGAGTTGGCCCACCCTTTGCCGCTATAACAGCTTCAACTCCTCCAGGAAGGCTGTCCACAAAGTTTAGGAAGGTGTCTATGGGAATGTTTGACCATTCTTCCAGAAGTGCATTTGTGAAGTCAGGTACTGATGTTGGACGAGAAGGCCTGGCTCGCAGTCTTCGCTCGATTTCATCCCAAAGGTGTTCTATCAGGTTGAGGTCAGGACTCTGTGCTGGCCAGTCAAGTTCCTCCACCCCAAACTCGCTCATCCATGTCTTTATGGACCTTGCTTTGTGCACTGGTGGGCAGTCATGTTGGAACAGGAAGGGGCCATCCCCAAACTGTTGACACAAAGTTGGGAGCATGAAATTGTCCTAAATGTCTTGGTATGCTGATACCTTAAGAGTTCCCTTCACTGGAACTAAGGTGCCAAGCCCATCCCGTAAAAAACAACCACACACCATAATCCCCCCTCCACCAAACATTACACTTGGCACAATGCAGTCAGGCACGTACCGTTCTTCTGGCAACCGCTAAACCCACACACGTCCATCGGATTGTGAGATGGAGAAGCATGATTTGTCACTCCAGAGAACACTTCTCCACTTCTCTAGAGCCCAGTCGCAGCGAGCTTTACACCACTGCATCCAACGCTTTGCATTGCACTTGGTGATGTAAGGCTTGGATGCAGCTGCTAGGCCATGGAAACCCATTCCATGAAGCTTTCTACGCACTGTTGTTGTGCCAATCTGAAGGCCAAATGAAGTTTGGAGGTCTGTAGCTATTGACTCTGCAGACAGTTGGTGACTTCTGCGCACTGTGCGCTTCAGCATGCGCTGACCGCGCTCTGTCATTACGTGGCCTACCATTTCGTGGCTGAGTTGCTGTTTTTCCCAGTTGCTTCCACTTTGTTATAATACCCCTAACAGGTGACCGGGGAATATTTAGTAGTAAGGAAATTTCACGGAACACCTGAATCCAATGATTTGGCGGGGTGTCCCAATACTTTTGGCAATATAGGTTATTTTAGGAGTATGGATACATATGTTGTAATTCATGTATGCTTTGGCATCAACACGATATCTATATCACCTAACCTAACTGTTCCTATAGCTACCATCTGCTTCTTTTTTTGTATGTAGGAGGAACTTGCAGTGGATACGGTGATCCTCATTACCTTACATTCGATGGGTATGCCCATACATTCATGGGGAATTGTACTTACACACTTACAAAACTGTGTGAAGTCAACAGCAGCTTGCCGTATTTCAATGTGGAAGTTGGGCATGAATACAGAGGAGGAAACACGCGTGTGTCATATGTTAAGGAAGTCACGGTATATGTTCACAGTTACAGAATAAGCCTGCAAAAACAAAAGCTTGTGACGGTAGGTTCCTAATGACCATCTTTATCTCACCATTTGTGAATCTTATCAAAGGCATGAAAAGTAATTTACAAACCAGCAGAAATGTGAGTGGCCAGTGCTGTTCTGTAGCTTAAAATCACAAAAATATACATTTTTATGGAACGTGTAATAAACTAGTCTGCAGCTATGGCAAATCATTCAGAAATATAAAATGTACAGTATTTCTTTATACAGTGCCTACAAATCTGTATGCATAATTATCGTAGATGCTTGGAATGCTTTAGACCTGGTTCACCTATGGTGCTATTTTAGATCTAATTTACTGCTGAATGTGTGTTGTGAAAACAACCTCTAATGCCAGTTAATATAAAACTGAAAACAGTTACAGGGTTATTTACTAAAGAGCTAAAGGATCAAGCCGTAGCTTCGGCTGATCCCCCGACTCTCTTCAGTTGCCGGAGCCCTTCGGTTCAGTTTTATTTTACCAAAAAAATCAATGTCCCACAATGTAAATCCAGCATCAATCACATAGCCTAGTAATGAAGATGCATCATTAGTCATGATGAATGACACCTCAATGACCAGCCGACACAAATGCTATGAATGGATGAGGGGAGAGGAGGGGGCGGGTATGCGACTGGAACTCTTCACTTGTCCTGCCAGATGAAGGGGATCTTTTGAGACCCCAAAACGTTGCACTGAGTGATTTTGCTGTACTGCTTATACATCAATAAATAAATGTATTTGATTTGCCATTGGAGTGCCCGTGTCTATATTTCTTTTCATGGAACCCTTCACTGTCCCAGCCCCATCTCCTGTCCATGCAGCACTGGAATTTTGGCGCTGACCGTATTATCCGTTGGGAGCAAATGAATAACTTCTAAAGTAAACAGGACGCAATGAAGCATTTAATACATATCAATACACATTAGTTCATACAAAAGTATGTGGCTAGAGTTCAGTTTAAAAATAACTCCTGTAGGTTTTTTAATTGAGCCTAACCTGTCATGCAACATAAACAATCCATATCACACTGCAACAGCAAATTATCGCACATTATTAAATTAGTATTAAAATGTTTTCCAGGTCAGTGACTTTCCACGTATGGTGATGTCAAGCAGGAGTTTACATCTTTAAAAGCAAGTTAGCAATGGCAGTCCTCATATTTTTTTCTACTATAAGTGTCTTTTGAAAAATATGGAATTTAAAATGTATTTAGAAATTTTGTTGTTATGCCTTAGGTGGATGAACTTGTCCAGCAGCTTCCACTGAACCTATCTCCAGATGTGTCTATTGAACTGAGTGGTCAGTATGTTCAAGTGGTATCTGCCTTTGGTCTACGAGTCAAATATGATGGACGTCACAGAGTTGAGGTTACTCTTTCCAAAAGTTTCAAAAACAAAGTGTGTGGAATATGTGCCAATTACAATGGATTGCTTGGTGATGACAATCTTAATCCCGACGGAGAGAAAGAAACAGATTCATCAAATTATGGTAACAGCTGGCAGACCACCAATAATACTAGGTATGACACTTCTACAGACAGTGATCATTCTTTATAAGTGTTTAAACAAAAACCACATCATAAAAATACACATCAGATGTAATAATATTAACAACAACACAATAGAGAACACTAAAGACCTAATTTTAGGCAATTTGTGCATGTTAATATTGAGCGAAACAAATATGGTGTTATTATTATTATCCCTTACTAGCATATGTATAAAGTACAAACATATTATGCAGCATTGTACACTAATAAAACAATGTGTAATACAACTCCAAAACAAGTACAAAAACATGACACAGAGGAAAGCGAGCAACCTGCCTGTATAGATTTCCATATCTGTGCCATGTTTTTGTAATCTGAGAGGTGGTAAGATACTTCATGATAAAGAAGATGCTTTATTTTTAAAAGAAGTGGGACTTAAACTATACTGTAATTCCAGCAATTTTGTTTTAGTTTGGAACAGTGTGGAGCAGGGTTAGAATCTCTGTCAGATTTGTATTGTCTGTTTGTTGTGTGTTTCCCTATGTAGAAGACTAGCTCTTCATTACCTGTGCTTGTATATACAGTATATTGTATATTGGTGTCATACTTTGGATCAGGTTATAAGGAGGAGGGCATTAATAGAACTAAAGGGAATTGGAAGGGGGGCTATTTTGGGGTGGGGTCAGAAAAAGTAATTTAGTTGAGTTGTGGAGTGCTTGTAATCAGAATTTTGCCCCTTTGGTTTTAAGTCAGTAAGGGAAATTACAAAAAGGAGCAAACAATGAAATGGGGTGGGAAGGATAAATAATTGCAGCATAGTTCAAAATATATTAGGTAAAGGTTTTGTCTTTTTATACATTCTTAATTTAGAAAGACCCCTGGGGAGTGCATATAGCAGGCACAACAAAAGTTAAAGGGAAAAAGACACACAGAATAACATGATAGTACAGCTGTATACATGCTCACATCAATTTAGTGCCAACAGTTTATCTTGGTACCCTACTGGGAAACACGCCAGGAATTCTCAATTTTTATAATATGTGTGAATAAGATGGGGAATGGGGAAGTGAGGAGGGCCGAAGAATGAGGTGGGTAGTCTCCTACCTGGGGTACACAGATAGCAAATGACCAGTAAAAGCCCCTCTAATCTCCCCTGAATGGGGGCACAGCTTTCTAACAGGGGTGTTGGTGCAATGACCAGGGTGTGGTAGGGCCAACAAGAAGGGGGAAGGGGGATACAGAGGTCTTGAAGGGAAGGTGGGGACAGGAAAGGAAAATAAAGAAAAGTGAAAAGGGGGGGGGACCCTGACATCACAAGGACCCCACATGGGAAGGACGTTTTGTAAATTAAAGCTACATGAAGAGCAGTATAATGTATTCCAGATAAGTCACACATTTTCACCAATAGAACCACCTATGTCATTTCTGGCCAGGTGAGATTCTTCCATATTTTGATTGTTGTTTATTCCGGTGCACCACATAGCTGGTGTCAAAGGCTCCGACTGATGCCACAATGCTGGGATACATGCTCTGGCCGCATTATCCAGGTTAATAACAGCAGAATTTTTGTACATTTTGTGAGGTATCATTTTGTGAAGGAAGAAGGATGGGTCATTAAACATAGGGAAGTCAGTAAACCTGTGCATTATTTATTTGTCTGGGATCAAAACCCTATTTACCTTGGGACAGCTCCAAAATATAGCTAGTTAACTGCCTGCCAGTGTGTGTCTGTGATGGATAGATAAAACTGGTGCAACAAAGTTGCTACTCTATACCACTGGGTTGAGATTTTATACCCTACTTCCTGGTAGAAATTGTTAATGGAGGACTCTCATGTGAAATATAATATGTTTTCTGTCTGGGCAGTAGAGAATGAGTTTCAAAATCTTCCCATTTTTTGAGAAATGGGAGGGTTTATTCCATGTCGGATCTAGTTAGAAGAGCGGACAGTGTGAGTATGTGTGCCAGGTAATGTCTGACAGGGCCACTCTCTATACACAATTTTTCAAATCGGGATCCTGGGTGTAAAAAGGCGGTGGGTGTCGAGAGGGAGGTGAGAACATTATGTAGTTGTAATGTGCTTCAGAAGCCCAAAGAGTTGTAAATTGGATCATGTATTATTTCTTGGAGTAAGGGCCATGTGTATCGTTTC
>NW_017306297.1:152340-166147 GCF_000935625.1 Nanorana parkeri
CTGGGTGTAAAAAGGCGGTGGGTGTCGAGAGGGAGGTGAGAACATTATGTAGTTGTAATGTGCTTCAGAAGCCCAAAGAGTTGTAAATTGGATCATGTATTATTTCTTGGAGTAAGGGCCATGTGTATCGTTTCCGAAAGTGGCAGACCCGAGATGCACTTCTCTCTTTAGGGCATTCAGAGAAATTCTACGATTCCCAATAACAGGCTCTGAACCGAAGGGCAGAGGCGGCCCAAGAATCAGCCTAAGCTACGACTGGATCCTTCGGCTAATTAATGAATAACCTCCTTATTAAGACAACACAACGATACAAATTGTTTATAAATTGACCCCTCATTGTTTAACACCAGGGACTTGTCTATGTAAACTCAAAACCTCAAATTATATAAAACGGTAACTGGTTATATTTGTCTGTAAATATTTTAAACAGGTAGAGTATATTAGTTTTGACATATGGAATAAAAATTCCTAATACTTAGTTACAGAGTTATAAGGTTGATTAAAGTCATGGGTCCATCTAATTCAACCTATATGAGTGTGTGTTTGTGTGTATGTGTGTGTGTGTGTGTGTGTGTGTGTGTATACATGTCGCTAGTAATTCCCATACCCCCATATTTCCTCTAATCTGAGAAGTATAACCACTGACCTAAGAATATATTCCATAAATACTGTTCATACATTTACATGTGGAAATGTTTAGAATAATAAACGTTTTGTCATTTCAGCTGTTTGCCAGCCATAACAGTTAATCCTGTCTGCACTCAAGAAGAAATAAAAGTAATTCAAAGTCAAGACTCCTGTGCCAAGATGCTTCCCTTTGATGGTGTATTTCAGCACTGTCACAGCACTGTGGATCCTCGAGACTACTTTACAAATTGTTTCCATGACATGTGTGAGCTCCATCTAGACCCTGACATCCTATGCAATCACCTTCAGGCCTACACAGATGCCTGTCATGCTGCAGGAGCTGTGGTACTTCCCTGGAAAAATGCAACCTTCTGTCGTAAGTGTGCAAAAACGAGTCCCTTTACTAGTCTCAAAAATAACGGAAAAATTATAAATAACAAATGGAGTTCCTGACTGTTTTGATCTCTCAATCGGTAATTGTGTAATCTCTGGGGATCCCCACTACCACACCTTTGATAAAGAAGTTCATCACTTTATGGGAATCTGTACATATACTCTCTCCATGCTTTGTACCAATGACACGTCTCTGCCATATTTTAACATTGAGGCAAAGAATGAACACCGTTATGGGAATCCAACAGTTTCATATATTCAAAAAGTTATGGTGGACGTCTATGATCACAAAATAATGATTGTTAAAGATGGGCCTAGTCAAGTTTTGGTAAGTTTATTTGAACACTCTGAAATCTCTTTCATGATGTTAAAATGTAATATTCTTGCCTAAATCTAACATGTAAATGTATCATTGGTTATCAGGTGGATGGTACATGGACAAATCTTCCTGTTATCTTGGCCAATGGGTCTCTCACAGTGAAGCAAAGTGGTCGATATGTTATTCTGGAGACTGATTTCCATCTCACAGTGTCTTATGACACTGACCATACAGTGGATGTGAGGCTACCAACCACATATTTTAATAAAACCTGTGGAATGTGTGGCAACTTTAATGGCATAAGACATGATGACTTTGTGATGCCCAATGGACAGATAGCTCAGAACTCTAATCAGCTGGGAGACAGCTGGAAGGTGGAATATGATGATCCATTATGTAACACCACTGTTCCTCCACTTCCATGTCCACCAGAGACAGAGGGACTCTATTCAAACAATTACTTCTGTGGTTTGTTAACCAGTAAAGATGGTCCCTTCAAGGCATGTCACTCAGTGATCAACCCAGACCGCTTCTTTGACAGCTGTGTATTTGATCTGTGTGCTCTTGGTGCTGATGGTTTATGTAAAGCATTGGAAGCTTATGCTGATACCTGTCAAAGAGCAGGAGTCACTCTTGTTTGGAGAAACTCTACATTCTGTCGTAAGTAATGATTTTGTTATAGGTACATTAACTTGGGAGGAATTCTTTGTGTTCTGTATAAACAGGCAATGTTAAAGCTAAATTGTGTGAACAAATACTCATTTACACACTGCTCCTGGTGTGTAAAATGTCTTTAAAACCTGCATGTTATGTATATAGAGCTGCTCTAAAGCAGGCATTCTGCAATTGGAGGAGGAAAGATTGTCACATCTATTCCCCCTCCTCTCCTCCTCCAATCGCAGAATGCCTTGTATTGTTTGAGAGAAACAAAAGGCATTTTTTGAATGGGCAAGTAGCAATGAGTGGCAGGGATGCAATTGGAGCACTTCACTGCTTGTGTCGCATCTTTCACTCCCCTTAGCTAAGTGTCATGCACAGGGACCTAGATGCAGCAAGGTAAGATTTTTATACTTTGCAGCAGCCCTTCACACATTTTACACAGCTTTTTCATAATAATTTAACACCTGGTACAGTGTGTAAATGATATCTTTTCCTGGAGTTTGGCTTTAATCCCATAGGAGAGAAGCATACATGTTTAATAGTGAGTATTTATCATGTAAAGCTTGGCAGGTTAAGCACATCTTAAACCTAAACTATTTTATATTAAATGTGTGGTGAAACCACTGTCAACAGGACAGGAAGCAAGGATACATTTCTCTAATAGAGCCCTGGGGAGCAGTAAAAACCATTTAGGAGTTCTAATCCTTTCCCACTCTATCAGAAACTAGAAAAACAAGTTTTTGGCTTGACATACACTTTACTAATGACCACAGATTAATGCCAAATTAGTATAAACATTGGACTACTGAAACCTTCGGGCTCCTTGTCGGCCACGGCAGCTCGCTCCGCCAACTTTCTGCTGCTATAGGCTGGGAGGGAGACTACACACCTACTTCTTAAACCTAAACTATTTTATATTATAATGTATTTAAGCTAGCATTTGAATTAAAGTATATGTATTTTGTGTCCGGCGTATCTCCCTGTTGCAGAGTTTTGCTCACCTCCTGTGTGGTGAAACCACTGTCAACAGGACAGGAAGCAAGGGTACATTGTTCTAATAGAGCCCTGGAGAGCAGTAAAAACCATTTAGGAGTTCAAATCCTTTCCCACTCTATCAGAAACTTGAAAAACACGTGTTTGGCTTGACATACACTTTACTAATGAACACAGATTAATGCCAAATATGCCAAAAAAATTAAAATATTATTGTCAAGGTAAAAAAAGGTTTCAATAGTCCAATGTTTATACTAATGATAGTATTGCATGCATGGTGATTCATGTAGGGCTGTAACTATGTGTGATGGAGCCATAAAGGAAGACTATAGAGTCCCATGCACACTATTGTGCTGCAGAGCAATGCATGTTATGCACATTGGTGCTATGTGGTGCTTTCCATTCTGAATGCCACCCTATTGCACCTTGTGACAGATGTGCATTGCAACACAGTGCAACAAGTGGCAATGCACTAACATACATTGCGGTGCTCTCCCAACTATTTTACATGCACCTGTTTTGGGGCATTGCGGTGTATTAGACATCTAATGAAATCAATGGAATGCCTTAATACAACGCACAAAAATGCACAGGTAGCACACTAATGTGCATGCATTAACGAAGCGCAGTAGTATGAATGAGCCCTTTAGGGATCCCCAGTCTCTCCATTTCAAAAGCAATTCCACTAGTCAACTAGAATACTATTTATTTATAGTTTTCTCAAACTTTATATCCATTCATTCTATACATTCTAATTCTAATCTGCCAATTGTTATTGCTACCTGCTTTAATCACTGTGAAGGTGGGCAGATGTAGGCTCTATGTACTTTTAGCCTCCTATGGCAATAGTTATGCCTTTTCGAATAAAGATACATTTTCCTTTACATTGTTAATTAACTGTTATCTGTCCTTGTTATTCAGCCATCCCATGTTATGGGAACAGTCACTACAATCCATGTGCCAGTGCTTGCCCAGCCACATGTCTGGACCAGAGTGCACCTAGTAACTGCAATAAGCCTTGTACCGATGCTTGTGAATGTAATGATGGCTTTGTTCTCAGTGGACACACTTGTGTTCCTGTTAATGAATGTGGGTGTTTTTATGATGGCAAATACTATCAGGTAAGTGTTTTATTGTTACTTTTAATATTTTAATGGGTTTTAGAAATATGTTACAGAGAAACAGTGATTTAGAAGAATACAATAAAGCAGAGAAAACAAGCAAGGAGACCCTGCAAGTAGGAAGTAGCAGAACAGTACAACATACAAATGAACGGCACTTGGCTATGTAGAATGTTTTATTATCATTAGTTTAATTTGAATAATATTTAACATGCTCAGCATGTTCGACTGACCCGAAGTGCAGAAGGAGTTCGACTCAGCCGATCCAACATCTGGATCGGCTGAGCCGAACCTCCGGCAGGCTTCTCACTGCTGTTCGGGCTATTCTGAAAGATCCCGAACAGCAGTGAGAGAATAGCCGAATGCCGCCGAGCAGCATTTGGCTCGGCTGTTCTGCTCGGTCCCTCAGAGGCACCGAGCAGAACAGAAAAAGAGTGAAAAAAGTAGAAAAAAGTTAATAGAAAACGATTGTGCGGAGCTAGCAGTGACAGCTAGCTCCGCCCAATAGTTTCCTATTGTCCGGCGGCTCTGATGCTGTAGAATTTTTTTTTTTTTAAAAAAATTTGGAGATCAGTGTCCCTGGTTAGCAACCAGGGACGCTGATCTCTCTGAAAGTGGCCGGAGCCGGCCGTAAGATCACGGCTGGCTCCGCCCAGCTGTCAGAAGCAGGCTCGGCCAGCTTCGGCTTTCAGTACGGCTCAGCTGAGCCGAGGCATATGCGATCGGCTCGCCTGAGCCGCTCGGCCGTGATCGGGAGCTGTTCGGGCTATTGTGAATAGCCCGTACAGCACCCCCACGGTTCTCCTGAACCGAAGGGGTCCTGGGGCCGAAGCTAGCCGAAGGATCGGCCGAAGCTACGGCCAGATCCTTCTGCAGCTTTGCGAATAGACCCCTTAATGTTTTCTAAAGGTCGACACCTTAGGACAAGTATGCAGCAAGCAAAGTCCAAACACTTGATTTGCAAACTTTTTCTGACTGATTCAGATAGTGCTAAAGAAAAGACATTTACTGAGAGAAATATGGAGGTTGTCATTGCTCACCTGCTCCTAAAAACTAGGTTCCTAACTGTCCCTGTCTTCAGTCAGAATGTATACCCCATGCATCCAAAGACTTCCTCTGTGTTTTCTTTTCACCCTCATGCCTGAGAAAATTCCACCGTAAGTTGACTTATTCTTGTAGGTGGCACCTCCATTATAACTAGGTATGCACTGATACCATTTTTTCTACACCGAGTACGAGTACCAATGCTTTTCCTAAAGTACTCGCTGATACCATTACCTTTTTTTAGTGTCATGTGACATTTAAAAAAAAAAAAATACAGACTAATAACTTTAGGATAGTGTTGAAGTGCCAGGGCCCGGTCTCAGCTGCAAACGCTGTGCTCCTGGTAGTTCTGCCACTGACTCTAAGCTGTAGAGGGACTACAAATCCCAGCAATACATTATACATCAATGCAGAGTAATATCATCAGCTAGGGAGGACTCTAAATCATAGCAATGAATTATACATCAATGTAGAATAATTTGAAGCTACATACTCTGTGCTGCTCCGGGGTGCTGGCCGGACGTCTCAAGCAGAAGGTTGCAGGTGGCTTTGTGGGGTCTCAGGTGGGCTGTACAGGTTCTATGATGGACTGTGCAGACTCTCAGGTGGCTGTGCAGGATCTATGGTGGGCTGTGTGG
Organism: Nanorana parkeri; assembly: GCF_000935625.1. Lineage (NCBI taxonomy): Eukaryota > Metazoa > Chordata > Amphibia > Anura > Dicroglossidae > Nanorana > Nanorana parkeri. The sequence goes on from NW_017306297.1 coordinate 158,136, forward strand.
GCTCTCAGTTGGCTATGCAGGTTCTATGGTGGGCTGTGGAGACTTGCAGGTGTACAAAACACAAAAATCCCCAGCTCACCTGCCAGCTAGCCTGCAAAAAAATAAGTTACCCTTTCAACAGTATGCGTTAAAAACAGAGGTTTTAGTTGCACAAACTTTTGGCCAAAAATATGTAGAAGCCACACCGCCGCGCCAAGGCACCTCTGCAAAGTGTGGTCCTAACTCTACCTATACGAGTCTCCAAGTGTAAGCATATTAATGCAGTCGATAAATTGCATGCAGATGTACCAGGAGGTAGCCTACTCCTCTTTATAAGGCCCAGCAACCAAAAATGCACGCTGGGACCCCCTGTGCGTCCCCCACATACAAAATAGTCAAGCTAGAAAAACATGGTACCTACATGAATCTATAACCAGCCTTTATGGCAGGGCACACATGGGAAGGCTTACAACAATACAAAACACAAAAAATCCCCAGCTCACCTGCCAGCTAGCCTGCAACAAAAAAAATTACCCTGTCAACAGTATGCGTTAAAAACAGAGGCTTTAGTTGCACAAACTTTTGGCCAAAAATATGTAGAAGCCACACCGCCGCGCCAAGGCACCTCTGCAAAGTGTGGTCCTAACTCTATCTATACGAGACTCCAAGTGTGAGCATATTAATGCAGTCGATAAATTGGATGCAGGTGTACCAGGATGTAGTCTACTCCTCCTTATAAGGAGTGCAGACTCCCTAGTGGGCAGTGCAGGTTCTATGATGGGCTGTGCTGGTTCTATGGTGGGCTGTGCAGACTCTTAGGTGGGATGTGGGAGGTCTATGGTGGGCTATGCAGACTATCAGGTGTACTGTGCAGGTTCCATGGTGGGCTGTGTAGACTCTATGGTGGCTGTGGAGTATCTATGGCAGGCTGTGTGGACTCTCTCTCTCCCCTCTCGGCCGCTCTGCTACTGCAGCGGCCAAGAGGGGAGAGATTTAAAAAAGTGATTTCTGCTGCACCAGCGGGGGAAATTTTTAAGGGAGGAGAAGAAGCTGTGAAGAGCCTTTGAAGATGCCCGTGTAGTGATCGGGCTCCTCGTCGGCACCTCTGCACTGTGCATCACACCACTGACCTCTGTATGCGGCGTTATTACTGACCCTTGTACCGTAAGTCACCTCGCTGACCTCTGTACTGTGCATTACACCACTGACCACTATACTGTGCTTTATTACTGACCTTTGTACTGTGCGTCATACCGCTGACCTTTGCACTGTGCGTCACACTGCTGACCTTTGCACAGTGCGTCACACAGCTCCCCTCAGCACAGTGTGTTATTACTGACCTTTGTACTCTACGTCACACCTCTGACCTCTGTACTGTGTGTCACACCTCTGACCTCTGTACTGTGCGTCACACTTCTGACCTCTGTACGGTGTGCTAGACCGAAGACCTCTGTACTGTGCATTAGATCGCTGACTTCTGCACTATGCACTATGCAAATTTATGGGGTTGAGAAAAATGATAGAACACTGACTTTGACATTGTCCGACTCCTCCCACTATCCTCCCAACAGCTCACAGCCTAGAAGTCCGGCGGCCTACAATGGGTGAGAGTGCCTAAGTAGCGGACATGTAGTGGAGTTAGGCCAGAACCATGTAGGGAGCCCAGCAGGAGGAGAGTGCCATCCCCCAGCCAGTCACCCTTTCATGGACTTCTAGTGAGTCCTCACATCACCCGACCATTCACACTATCGTTACCTGGATGGCAAAAGTGGCAGGTGGGGTCGGGGGAAGAGGCAGAGCGGGAGGGGGGCTAAGTCCCTGCACCATGGGCCTCTGGGTTGTACTTGCCCCCGGGCTAAAAGTTGCCAGTCAGCCCCTGGTATGCGGGGTCTATTGTGAGCTGTGCAGACTCTCAGGTGGCTGTGCGGGGTTAATGGAGGTCTCTGCTGCTCTCAGGTGGTCTGTGCAGGGTTAATGGTCGCTGTGCAGGTTTATTGGTGGTCTGTGGTCTCTCAGGTGGTCGGTGCGGGGTTAATGGTGACTGTGCGGTATTAAGGGTGCCTGTGAGAGCTGTATGCTGGGCTCTGTGGGGATTTTTGGGTGGCAATGTAAATGCATGCCGCCGTGCACAGGAAGGCTGCCGGGACCTTAATAGAGACCTCGGGAGTCTTCCTGTGATTCATATGATAAATGTCACCAGCACACCTATGTCTTGTGTCAATAATCCATCTTCTTTATTGATGCAGACTGTCAAAAAACAATGCTTCGGGGCCACGCAAGGTCCCCTTCATCAGGTTTTAGTATGTCATACTAAATGCTTCGGGGCCACGCAAGGTCCCCTTCATCAGGTTTTAGTATGTCATACTAAAACCTGATGAAGGGGACCCTGCGTGGCCCCAAAACATTGTTTTTTGACAGTCTGCATCAATAAAGAAGATGGATTATTGACACAAGACATAGGTGTGCTGGTGACATGTATCATATATTTGAAAATGCACGGTGCCATCCGTGGTTACTATAACACCCTCCTTTATACATAGAGATTCTGGTAAGGAGTGCAGCAGTTCCTCTCCAAAATTCCTGTGAAGCATGGCGCTTGTTTACAGGTAAAACTTCAGTTTAAATATGTAAAGTGCCGGTGTCGGCACTTTGAATCGAGGCATTTTTACGAGTACAAGTACTCGTTAAAATGCCCAGTATCGGCACCAATGCCGATACCAGTATCGGTATCGGTGCATCCCTAATTATAACAGTCATTTTTAAAGTGACACATTGTGCTTCCATTTATATTACACTTCTAGAAGACAAGCAAACCATATTTGATGTACTATTCCATCACCGCAAGCTTTGTGGATGTATTATGCAATTCTATCTTTTAATTTTACAGAAAAATGAGATATTCTGGAAAGGGGTTTGTGAAGGCCGCTGTACATGTCATGGAAACAATCATGTGAGCTGTACAACACAGACTTGTGCCCTTGACGAGGTGTGCAAAGTACAAAATGGAATTAAGGGCTGTTTCCTTGCTGATACCTCCATCTGCCATATCTATGGTGATCCACACTACATAACATTTGATGGCAAGTTATACCATTTCCAAGGAGGCTGTAATTATACAGCTGTGGAGACCTGTGGAAACACAAGTGTGTACTTCTCAATCACTATGAGAAATGAACACAGAGGGAGCTTAACCTGGACAGCTATAAACTCAGTTGCTGTCAGCTTCCATGACCTTTACATCATTCTGGGCAAAAACAAAGTGGTGGAGGTAAGACGCACTTACAAGCTAAATAGTGATGTCCTGAACAAACAAATTAATGATTTTTATTTACTTTTTTATGTTTTGGTTATCATTTGCCACATGTAGTTTACTGTACTTTTTTCTAACTTTAGGTCAATGGACTTGTTGTCTCGCTGCCTGTGACACCAGCACCTGGCATCTCAGTAGGCTTAAGTGGTTCCTTTGTTGTTTTGCAAACTGACTTTGGTCTTGAAGTTAAGTTTAATGGTGACCATGAACTCTTTGTTAAAGTAAATGAGAACTTTAAAGGAAAACTGTGCGGCCTCTGTGGCACTTATAATGGTAACCAGCGGGATGATTTCCTGACACCTGAAGGTTTGCTTGCACCCACATCCAATGACTTTGGAAACAGCTGGCGGGTTCCTGATGACAGTTGGACGTAAGTAGAAAAATAAAAATTGACCTTAATGATCACCCTAAATATGTGTAGACTCACTTACCAAAATGTAACAATTAGGCTGAATATTTAAAGAGAGATAAACTTACAAGCAAGTTGCTCGCTGCAAAAATGAATATTTCTGTGTGTAAAGCTCTTTCAGTCTAAGGGTGTGGAAAAATACATGTTTTTTTTGGAGAGCACTATGTCACATGTCAGGTACACGCCGCTGTGATGAGACCTGAATGGAATGTTCAGTTTATAACTCCAAATAAAGTTGACAAAAAAATTAAAAGTAGTACTGCGCATCACACTGCCAGACCACACTAGCCCACACTAGAGTTTTTCCGAAGATGGGCTAGTGTGAACGTGCCGTAAGTTTTAGTGTGCTGAGGCTACGTACAGTTTTACTTAGTACTGAACTTTTTTGTAGCATGGCTGAGCATAGAAAGCTTTGTAAGCAAAGTGACAAGACAGCAAAACCAAATGTATGTGCATCCTAATATGCTTTACAGTGCATTAAGATGGTTTGCATTACACTAAGACTGATGTTCAACAGAGTCATATGTAGGTATTATCGCTCACAAAATGCATCTCTTTACTTACAAGATGTTCTGAGCTAATGTTCCATTATTATAAATGATCAAATGTAAGAGGAAACTTGGAGTTTTGCTTTCATTAAAAATGTTCCTGCTATGCAATGGAATCCTATGATTGTACGGTACAGTATTTTACCAATGGGAAATCTTTCTATAAAGCACCCTGGATTTTTTACATTCTTACTTGTCTTTTATTTATTTAGCTGATATAAGAGAAAATAATGTCAAGAGCAAATAATCAGGTTTCATCTTTTATTGAGCATTTTTATTATAGAGATCAAGTGAATATGATCAACTGTACTTTGGTTCTGTTTTAACGTTACATTTTCCCTTTTTTACCATCTTTTTAGCAATTTTTGAAGAATAAAAGTAATAAGTAATTAAACAATTTGCCTCTTTAGATGTAAAGATGAGATTATTGATCCTTCACCATGTGATCCAACTGAAGAGATTAAACATGACGATGAATGTAAACTAATATTAGCAGGCAACGGACCTTTCAAGGACTGTCACCCCCATATTCTTCCTCAAATCTACTTTGAGAACTGTGTGTATGACTTGTGTGCCACTGGAGGAAACCAAGATCAGTTGTGCAATGCTTTAGAGGCCTATGCTGCTGCTTGTGGAAATGTTGGTTTCATTGTTGGTGACTGGAGAGAGAACACAGCCTGCCGTAAGTTAAAATCTGTTTTCTAAATGATTTTTAATAAAATGAATCAATTCCAATTTGAGACTTATTTTCTTACTTTTAAAATTAACAGGTATAACAACAACCCCTAAAACCACCATTCCAACAGTGCCAGGTAAATTGTTTTCACATCTATTTTAATAGATATCTGAGTAAACCAATAGTTGTTCACATTAATATGAAGAACATCATCCCCCTGCAACTCAGGATTTGCTATCTTATCTGCTACCAGCTGCAGATTGTGTTTTTATTATGTGGATGAAAATGTTGTTTAGTAAAGGAAAAAGCATTAGTTGAAACAATTGTGGAGACAGAAGTGTACCTGCATGTTTAAAAAAAAAATAGTTTAGAATATGGTAGGAATGATTTCATAGTATTGATTAGGGATGCACTGATACCATTTTTTCCAAACTAAGTATGAGTACTGATGCATAGTTAAATATTTACATATTATTTGGGGTTGAATAAAGACATACCTCCATCAAGTCCAACCCAAATAGGTCCACGCATCATCTCATTCTTAGGAATACTTGTACCCCTGTATATTACGGTCCCTCAATAAATTGTCCAAAAGTTTCTTGAACAATTTTACACTCTTAGCTGAAATCACTGCCGGTGGCAATGAGTTCCAGACCCTAACCGTTCTTACTGTGAAGAACCCCCTTCGCCCCTTGTGCTGGAATTGTATACAGCAATGGAGAATGGCAACTGGCTATGGACAACTACAGATCCCATCAATCCATGATTATACAACAATTATACAGGGGTGTGTGCAGATCAAACCAGGGCTGTGTTTGGGTCTTACCAGAGCTGCATGCAGATCTTACCAGGGCTGCATTTGGGTCTCATCAGGGATGCATTTGGGTCTCACCAGGGATGTGTGCAGGTCTCACCAGGGATGCGTTTGGGTCTCGCCAGGGCTGCGTTTGGGTCTTATCAGGGCTGAGTTTATGTCTCACCAGGGCTATGTGCAGATATCACCAGGGCTATGTTTGGGTCTCAGCAGGGATGCATGCAGATCTCCCCATGGCTGTGTTTGGGTCTCACCAAGGATGCATGCAGATCTCCCCATTGTTGTGTTTGGGTCTCACCAGGGCTGCGTTTGGGTCTCACCAGGGCTGCGTTTGGGTCTCACCAGGGCTGCATTTGGGTCTCACCAGGGCTGCCATGCAGGTCTCACCAGGAATGCGTGCAGGTCCCACCAGGGATGTATGCAGGTCTCACCAGTGATACTTGCAGGTCTCACCAGGGCTGCGTGTGGGTTTCTCAAGAGCTCTATGGGCAGGTGCCAGACTCTCCAGGACTCTGCATGTTGCTGCTAGGCTCTATAGGGTTGAACATGCTGTGCAGGTGTGTGTGTATATATATATATACATACAGAAGTCTATTATAACTCTCTATAACTCTGATATGACTATCTATAACTCTCTATCAATCTGCTGTAACTAACTATACTAGAACCCTCTCTATCTCCTACAACACACTACATAGAGCCGCGGTGTCAGCAGCCTTATATAGTGTGCTGCAGGGACTTAGCTGTGAGACATGATTGGGCAGAGTCATCGTGACTTTGCCCAATCATTGCTCTATATTTGTACTGAGCCCTGATTGGCACAGTCTTGCACCTGACCTGAGGTCAGGTGCAAGACTGTAGCCAATTACCGTTTCGGACGGCGCAGTGCATTGTGGGATATCCGCGGTCGAACAGACCGCGGACATCCCGTAATGTTCGGCGTTCAGCGAACGCTAGAACAGGCTATGTTCGAGTCGAACCTATGTTCGACTCGAACATGCAGCCCATCCCTACTCACCAGTCAGTCAAAAATGTCACCAGTCAGCATGACCAGACTATAGCCTTGCAATTTATGTTAACATTTTTAGGGGACAGGTAGAGCTTTCTTTTGGAGGTATATAATCACCTCGGGGGGTGTTATTTTTTTTACTATATAATGAAAAAAAGTACCGTAGATGTAAAAAAAAAAGTTTCCCTACGTTATGTTATAAAACATTTATTCTTACCTATATTTTTAGTAAAACATAAAAGTCGGGATCTCGTCGGGTAAATAGACACCAAACATGTCAAGCCTTAAAATTGCGTGTGCCTGCAAAATCGCAAAAAAACACCCATAGGCCCATAGGCGACGCTTAAAATGCATTTACTGCTCATCAGTTTAGTGTTATCAGTGATTAATGGCCCTAAAATTATTGCTCTTACTCCGACGTTTGCGGATAGGCGCAATCGTCGTTTGCGCACGTAGGCACACGACGCATATCTGCTTGTGTATGTGGGGGGCGGGGACTTAAAAACAATTGTTTTATTTTTTTAATTTTGTAATGCTTCTTTATTTTTTGTATAATTCTTTAATTTTTGTATTACTTTTTTTTTACACACAACTTTATCGCTGACACTGAATGCAGGAATATACATCACTTCCTGCATTCGGGGACTGATAGAAGATCAAAGGGAGATCGTATACTGATGTCCCTTTGATCTTTTGTCACAGAGCCAACGGCAGTGACAGCTGCTAATACAAGCGATCGAGTGTCTCTAGTGACGCCCGATCGCTTGAATGTAAAGCTGTTCGCTGGGCTCCACCGTCCTCTCATCACAGACGAGCGGACGAGTGGATTTTTCATATATATGAATATATATATATATATACATTCAGAAACCACACTACATATTGTGAATGGGATGCATACCATTCAAAGGTAAAACTGCAATGCTGCTATTGACATGTAAGAGAGCTATAAATCGATCCCGCAAGTGGGATAACTATAGCCGGTAAGAAACACTCATCATATACTGTAGCATGTAATACTATTTATTCTTTTACTCTTTTGGATAGCTCTGCTTGTCAGTTTAGTCTCATTTGTTAATATTTGTTAAAGGAGAACTATGGGGTGAATGTTTTTCCTCATAGTTCTCCTAAGGGTCACGAGAGGACATAAACTAGCATCCTCCCATGACCCAAAGCTCAGTACATCGCACGCTACAGCTTGTGGTATACTGAGACCGCTGCAGCCGAGACGGATCCCGACATTACTGTCGAGAGGCAGAGCCAGCTG
>NW_017306297.1:166444-206136 GCF_000935625.1 Nanorana parkeri
GGAGAACTATGGGGTCAGTGCTTTTCCCCATATTTCTCCCCAGGGTCACGGGAGGACACAAACTAGCGTCCTCCCGTGACCCAAAGCTCAGTATCGTGGTATACTGAGACCATCACGGCTCTCTGCAGGGACAGGATCGAGAAGTGAGCGAGTGACGGTATTTTGTTGCTCACTTCCCGATCTATTGAGCCGACGTGTGACAGTCTCATTGTCACACGTCGGCTCGAACTATGAGGATGAGTGAAAATAACTCACCTCATAGTTCTCCTTTAATAAGGCAAATGCATTGAGTTTAATTGTTGAAAAAAAAGTGTTTAAAAGTTATAATAATTAAAGTAACATAAAAGAAAAAAATGCAAAAACATTTTTTTGAGTCTCCCGCCCCCCACGTGCATGCACATACACACACAAACATGAGTCGGTGCACCAACGTGCGAAAAGGACAATTGCGCTACACATGTTACATATCGCCACGAACGTCGGAGTGAGAGCAATAATTCTAGTGCTGTCAATCACTGTTAGCACTAAACTGATGAGCGGTAAAAGCGTTTAAAATGTTCCCTACTGGAAATTGTGGGTATTGACTTTTTTTACGGCTTCACGGGCAAACGCAATTTTAAGGCTTGACATGTTTGCTTTCTGATTACCCGGCGTGACCCCGTCTTTCATATTTTACCAAACACTTGGATATTGTATTATGTTTCTGTGCACTCAATTCTAAAATTCTAATTTAGTTTATTTTTTTCCTAAAAATACTGGTTTGATAAACATTTGCACAAAAACCGTGCTACGCAAAAAATTGCAACTAGCATTTTTTATTCTACAGGGCCTCTGCTTTCAGAACATATATAATTGTTTGGGGATCTGAAGCTGTTTTCTAGCCAAAAATGTATATTTTATCATGTGTGCGCAAATAGTAAGAAAATGCCCCGTGCAGCAAGTGGCAAAAAAAAAAGTGCCCACAAAAGCTTCTCTATTAAAGAGAAATCCCCAGATGAAGTTTCTTCAGAAACTGACACTCCTCGGTATGTCAATCTCCTGGACCCATACAGGGCTTAGTGGTTTTTCCCATCTACCCTCAAGTCACTACAGGATTTTAGAAATTACATTAACATATTAAATATTATGTTATTTTTAGCGATTGGGTTTACATATTTTAAATTCAGAACATAAGTACTTCTAGTACTGTAGTTCAAACTAAATTTCAAATTCATGTTATCTTCTCTGATATACCGATTGAACAGTTTGGGCTCCTGGATAAAACTTAGCTAGGATAGCTAAGACATTGTCAATGTAACAACCATACCCATAAAATATATGTTAAATGGGTGTCACATCTGTAGAAATATGGTTGTGAAGTGAGGGTCCATAAGGGCCTGTTCACATGAGATCAGGTCCAGATCAGGTCCGGATCAGGTGCTGATCAGCAGACGTGGAGATGCTGATGCAGTGCGTTTTTGGCACATTTTTGATGCTTTTTTGATGCTTTTTTGATGCGTTTTCGGCCCGGATGCTGACAGTTCATTTTTATTTTTTTTAGCCAAGGGGCTGTCAGTATGCAGATTCAGCCTCTGAGGTTTTTTTTTTCCTTCGCTGAATTGCGTTGCGTTTCGGTTCCGTTTTCGTTGCGTTTTCGTTGTGTTTCGTGCGCGTTCGTGCGCTTCCGGACCGTTTCCGGACCGGACAAAATGCGACATGCACTATTTTTTCTGTCGTAAGCTGAACGGACTACGCACGTGAGAACTGTAGCCCATAAAACACATAGGGATACATTGGGATGCATTTTGAGTGCAGCAGCGTACGGATCCGGTCAGCACACAAATCGGACGTCGTGTGAACAGGCCCTAAAAAATAGCAAAGCCTCCAGCACACAGGCTGGAATCCTTGTAATACAAATGACCCCCTCCAACGTGCCGTCTTTCCCTCCCTCACAATACTTATCTTTTGGCGAACGCTTCTTCACTTCCACCGGCATGGGTGTACTATTCATACCCCATACTGCCATATGGCGCAGCCCCATTCTATGGATTTTTAATTTTAATCTTGGTAACAGCTGGCATGTGGACAATGACACAAGGTAACCACAACTGAATGATTATAACTTCATCAAGTACATTTATTTCAGTTGGTAACAGGTCTCACATGTTTACCAAAACAGTACATAACAGATATGCCTGTCATTCAAGCTTTCCAATGATGATTAAACCCAATGCAAACTAAAGAGCAGGGCTTACATGTAGTTGAGAAGGGCATAAGCCTTAAAGAGAAACAGAACCCTGGAAGCTTTGCCCCCCAAAAAGGCAGACGGGGACCAGCCATCAGTATTGCTTGTGGTCTCCCTGAAGCTTTTTCAAATTACTGATTCTTCAGTAAAGAAGAGTTGCTTTGCAACCAACACTACAGATCTCCAACCCTGGTGCATGGGTGTTTTTTGTTATTAATTACCACAATAATTATAGTGTAATATATTTTGAGAATGATCTTTTGAATATTTTTCTATTGCACATGTATTTTGCAATAAAGACCTGTGTGTTGTTTGTCTGTGCATTTGAAAAAGAAATTTTCTCCCTCCAAAAGTTATGTTCGTGTACTTTTCTGTCAAAATACATTGTACGGGTTTTGGACATCTTAATCGCAAAGAAGACTTATTCCATGTACAATCAATATTAACTTATTGTTTTAAGCCCAGAAAATATCAAGTTATTATTGGGATCTAATCTAATTCCTAATGGGGATATTTCAGATTTAGAAGTGATGCGAAATCTCTCCACCCAAAATAACAAAAATCCATTAATTTTTTTGCTGGAGTGAGGTTTTAACTTTGCAAATATCCCATATTCAGTTAAGATGTACCATGCTAAGTAAAACACCATCTAACCAGTTTTTGAAATGTAAACATGGGATAATAGTCATAATGTGGAATTTCAGTCCTGTTCATATCATACCATTTTGTTTATTGTCAGTGAAAGATTTGCTGACATCTGCACTAGACCTTTGCTATATCCAAATCTTTTCATTTCAACATTTTTAATAATCCAACTTAAATGTTTGTTTTAGTTGTACACCTGGATCAGAACATGAACCAAGCTGTACTGTGGATGAAAAGAATACTATTAGCAGCAACAGCTTCTGTGGAATGATTACTGATAAGGATGGTGTATTTAAGGATTGCCACAATGCTTTAAACCCACTGATCTATTTCAACAATTGTGTCTATGACTTGTGTGAACTGAACCTGGATCCAAATGCCTTGTGTGACAGTCTTCAGTCCTACGCGCAGTCCTGCCAGTCTTTGGGAGTAACAATAGCCCCCTGGAGGAATGCCTCCTTCTGTCGTAAGTAAAGCGTAAATAAGATGTATTATAATAGACACTGCTTGCCAATAGCTCTAACCTCTGCCTGCATCATTTCACTAATCTGCACTGTTCCTTTGCTTAATTATATTTCATGTTCACATATCATATTAGCATGTGTGTGTCGTGCTCACTCCCAAAGGAGCCACTGGTCTTCCAAGCTAGGGATTTTAGCAACCTGGCTGCCCTTATAGCACTTACCACCCTCAGAGGTGACCGATAAAGCTGAGATCCAGACTGTAGATGTTATGCTGAAGAAACTTTCTTGTAGAACTTCAGGGAGAGAGATTTAGGGCTAGGCACATCCAGGGTGGTGTAGTGTTAGAGCAAAGTAACTGCTGCCTCCACAGACTAGGACCTTTTGTTAGAAATACAACAGCATACACTGATTTGTATCACTGACATTCAGAGATGTAATATTAAAACGAATGAGCATAGACTATATCAGCCTTAGACTGATTACAATCTGACAACAACTAAACTGCTTACAGGGTGCTACATGTGTATGTTATATCAGCTTGTGTGCATCGTTTTTTTAGTGTATGTTTGTGCCCATAATTCCTTATTCTTTTGGAAAATAATTCCCATCACTGCTTCTGTTAAGAGATTTAGATTTTCAGGCAACTTCCAGACTACATTTCCCATGGTGTATGCGATTTGAAGTAATGAGGAGTGATGAGGATCAAGAGAGGAGGTGTGCTGATGTATGTAGTGTCAGAATTCTATTCTGTAGTCCTACAAAGGATTTCTGTCAGACAGTTCTGCTAAAGGGTGATGCCAGCCCATTATAGGAACATAGGTGCACATTGGGAAGAATTTATCAAAACTGGAGCAGTTGCCCATTTCAACCAATCAGTTTCTTTCATCAGCTTGTTTAGTTAAGCTTTTCAAAAGAAAGGTAGAAGCTGATTGGTTGCCATAGAGACTGGTCTTCTGTCAGTCTGATAAATTTCCCTTACAGTATTTTTGTCAGGATCACCAGGTATGTGTTATTACTTACAGTGGTTTAAAAGAAAACAACTTGGACCACAGTGCATGTAGTAGGAAGGTATACTTAGTGTGATTTTTCCTAATATTATTATTAGTATGCCAAAACATACATTTGAATGTTCTTTTTTTTATTTTTTTTATTTCATTTACTGTCTTTATTTTCAACAGCAATGAACTGTCCATCAAACAGCCATTATGAGTCTTGTGGAACAGCCTGTCCTTCTACGTGTGTCAATCCAAGAGCACCAAACAGCTGCAAACTCCCCTGTACAGAATCCTGTGTATGTGATCCTGGCTATGTCCTGTATGATAAGAGATGTGTCCCAAGCTACCAGTGTGGATGTTGGGATAATGACAAACATTACCCTGTAGACTCTGAGTTCTGGACTGACAATACCTGCTCTACCAAATGCAGATGTCCCTCTGCTGGTGGTAGTTTAGTGTGCAATTCTGCTTCATGTCTATATCCCAAGAAGATCTAATTGTTTTCCACTTTTTTTGGTAATAAAGAAACATGCTGGTATTTTTGTGGTTAAAACATGGAGCTTGGTGATGGTGCACTCAAAAGAGTGCATGATTAATGTACAGGCAATACACAGAGGGAGGATGGAGATTAAGGGCTAATGTTAAGGAGAAGGGATGTGAAGGCATTAATATACAGGGCACTACAGAGACAGGATGGAGATGAGATGTACAGTAGAGGATTACATAAAACAATTAAATTAATTTAAACCCACCTACCACCAGAATCTGCTACTGACTACCCTTCATTCAACAATTCCTTCATTAGTCAAATCCTCCTTCCTCCCTTTCCTCTGTTGTGAGAGGAATGAGGGTCTTTCAGATTTAAACAGTTGTAGTGTTTACATTTTTTGTAATTGGCCAGCACAGTGATCACGAATCACAGAGCCACACTAATTGGATCTGGATTAGATTTATATTTCTATATTTACCATTGAAATTGGAATTGCTGCCCCATAGTAAGTTATGCTTCCCTGTAGATAACAGGTGAAATGGATTTAAAAAAACATTGTTACAGTTTTTAGTAACTGTTTGTTTTTTTTTACTCAGCCCTTTCATGTCCCCGCAACAGTCACTATGATCCATGTAGCAGTGCTTGCCCGGCCACATGCCTGGACCAGAGTGCACCAAGCAACTGCAATAAGCCTTGTACTGATGCTTGTGAATGTGATAATGGTTTTGTGCTCAGTGGACACACTTGTGTTGCTGTCAGTGAATGTGGATGCTTTTTCGATGGGAAATACTATCAGGTTAGTACTATGATCTTCCATTATTGCAATTAATATTTAAGTAGGTAATGCCCAAATCCATGTGTGCCCCTTTATGTACATAACAACCAACTATAGAAAAAAATAGCAAAAAGGGTGCATACAAGCAGAAGAAAAGCTGCACACCGGATTCCACTGGAACAGTTTATTGAAGCTTGTACCACTTTACTGGTGTCCTGCCAGTGGGACAAGCTTCAATAAACTATTCCAGTGAAATCTAGTGTGCGGCCAGCTTTACTTCTGTTTGTATGGGCTCATATTGGAGCATATTGACATGCTCCCAGCAGCAAGCACCTGTCTCATGCCTTCTATGAAGCGTGGTGGAACAGTGCTTCATTTGTGTGTTCTCCTTGCATAGAAAAAAGAGTGGTTGCTATTTTCAGTGTGCCATGAAGCTGGTTGAATGAGAGGCTGCTCAGACAGATACTTTGGGATTGATTTACTAAAGGAGTAGAGGCTACTAACTAAAAGTGCAGACGAAAATAATAAAAAAAAAAAAAGAAAATTCTCACACATAATTGGTCAATTAAAGTGAACCATCCTTGCCCACTAAGTCAAGTTAAATTTAATTTTGCAAAAAGACCAGCATCTATTACTCTAGTAAATAAACCTAATTTTTTAGTATGAAATGGCTGGAGGACATTGGAAAAGAGAACATTATTTTCTCCTAAAAAGTTAGAAAAACAGTCAAATTAAATTATAGGGACAGGAGTAGGAGTTTCCTATCCTATTCAGCCACTGTTTGTTCCAGCAGTCAGTGTACTGTAAATCGGATACAAACAGCTTTTTTAATGCTGTCAGTGACCAAAATATATACAGGACAAGAAGTGAAGGGAAATCTCCCTGCTGGGACAAAGATTGGAAAAAAATTACTCTACTCCTAACTCTATAAAAATAGTATTGGCTATACATACACTATAGATAGGTAAGGCTGCCCATAAATTATTCTAATAAGCCTTTAATCTAACACACATGATAACTCTGGGCTGTGAACAGGGAGTTTTTAGCTTTTGAATGATCTCTGAGTGGCCTAACCTCTTCATAGTGAGACTGTTTATTTCCTATTTTCATATTAAAATGCCCAGTGTTAATTGTATGTGGTAATTTGTTCTATTCAAAAAATATATGAAGTGTCTTATCCTAATTATCAATTTGCAGAAAGATGAGATGTTCTGGCATGGACACTGCGAAAGTTATTGTAGGTGTGAAGAAAACAACCAAGAGCGCTGTACGCAGCAGACCTGTGCACCTAATGAAGTCTGTCAAATTCAAAGTGGAATTAAAACTTGTGTGTCAACAGCCGCAAGCACCAACACAAGTACAAGTACAACAACCACTGCTACTCCTCCATCTACTGTGCCAGGTAAATCATTTGTAGTAAGTAGAGTTTGAGAACAGATTTATTGCATGAAGGTTTATAGTTTTTTAGGGTGATATTATTCATTCTGCAATTTAAAGAATTTGAGGATATTACCCATGCCATCAGTTCTCATTGGCATATCATCAGTGTCAGACTGGGGTATAGGGGTCCCAGCAAAGCATTTAAATTAGCGACAACCTTCATGTAACATGCAAAGCTTGCTGCAGTGAACAGTAGACATGGTTTACTGTGGGTGAGTTAGTGAGTGGGTGAGTGAGTGAGTGCAGTTAAATAGGAATGGTTTATTTATTTATTTGTTTTTAATGAACACATGAAACTATTTGAATTTCACAAAAGACTGACAGAGACTGGCCTGGTGTTAGAAAATATTTTTTTCTAAAAAAAAAACAATTTAACCCCACATTGTGCTTTATTGAAGCTCAGGCTGCAATAATAACCACATCTTGTGCACTGTCACTTGCAATACTAACTGACACTAGATGTCCTCTCCTCATTCAACACAGGAGGCTGAAGGCATCCTAGGAGTGCTGGGAAATATGGACATGAGCTTTAAAATCAACAGTTCTTCAAAGAAGCTATTTGGGAGCTTTTAAAATCTGAAAGGAACCTAAAGTCCACCTATTAGCCTGAAGACAGACAGCAAAATATGAATTTGTAACAAATTATTACCTTACAAAAAACACATTTTGTATTTTTATTTTTTTAGTCCTAGCTATAATAAATATAAAGATTACGCGCCATGCATTTGCTTTGAATGCCTAATCACTAGCAACAGAAAGCATGGCAACCTAAAAAATAAAACAGGAGGCTGTTGTTGCTGACCTCTTTTTCTGAAAATTATAGTTTCTTGGCTGACATACTGATTCTTTGGATTCCATTTTTTTGCCTATAACACATTTCAGATAGGGACATATGACTTTTTGGACCATACGTGTTCTGGTTGGCACAGAAAGTATTGCATAACAGACCATTGACTAGCATATTTAGAAGGGGATGAAGCATGGCAGCCCCAATATTTCCCTACTGGCAGGCAAACACTATCTGCCAGTGGGCGGGGCTACTCTACAGAAAGATTTACACCTAAAACCTTTAATAAAACCTAAAGGGCAATATTAAAGATACACATTTTCTTTGAAGAGAAGTAAAGCCAAAACATAATTCTTGGCTTTACTTCTCTTTTGGATGACAGACGTACATGAACTAATATACTCCCATGTGCCAAAGTCAGCTGATAGTGGGCTTTAGCACAGCTGCACCTCAAATGAGAAGGATCCCAACAATATTGTCAGAATCCACACCGGCTGCCTAACTGACAGCTGTCTATGCCTCTTTGAGAGCCAAAGCTAAAATTAGCAGTGTCTGCCCCTGCCCGTAATGTAGCTCCAGCCAGCTCTGGAGAAGCAGAGTGGTTAGAGTGGAATCTCTGCAGAGGGGCAGTGACTGACAATTTGAAGCAGAGAAGGAGAGCTGACTGATCAGTGTTCAAGTGATCGTCTTTCATTCTTTTGTGTATAAACAATGTGTTAATTAAAAAATAAGCAAATATTTTCACATGCCATAATAATAGTAATATGTATTCATTTTTTTATTTCCCGGTAAAAGGTTTATGCTTTCTAGATTGTTCTTTTGATAATAGCTTCTGTAACTGGAAGCAGTCATTGGCTGATGACATTGACTGGATACGCTGGACAGGCTTAACACCTTCCTTTTATACTGGACCATCATTTGACCACACAACAGGATGTAAGCACTTCCTTCACTATTTTAAATTGTACTAAAGTTATTTGTGACTGAATAACAATTACCTTATCTTATAATGAAATCAAAATGTTGAGTAAAAAAAGTATCACAACAATGATGTATAAACTAAAAAATTGATTGCATAATTTTCAGATGGGTACTACCTCTATATTGATGGACGATATTCACAAGAGGGAGACTTTGCAAGGCTGGAGAGTCCCACCAATTGTTTCAGTGGGACTCATTGCTTACAGTTCTGGTATCACATGTATGGAACTTCAGAATACATGATGCTGAGGGTGGCAGTACTAAGAGATGATGGTTTGGAATATGTCACTACTATAGAAGGAAATCATGGGGACATATGGCATGTAGAGAACATTTTCCTGCCTGACAGTGAAATTATTCAGGTATGCAATGCATTTTTTTTTCAGTTAAAATAATGTAAAACAATATCCCCGTATTTGCTACAGTGAAATGTAATCTGTTGCTTGTGGTTATTTCAGTTA
The DNA here is from genome assembly GCF_000935625.1 of Nanorana parkeri. Taxonomy (NCBI): domain Eukaryota; kingdom Metazoa; phylum Chordata; class Amphibia; order Anura; family Dicroglossidae; genus Nanorana; species Nanorana parkeri. The sequence continues at coordinate 175,707 of NW_017306297.1, forward strand.
TTGCATCATTAGGATTCTTGCACTGATGTTCTTTCATTGATGTGGTGATTATGTTTTGCTTTTAATCCAATCTATTTTATGAATAGATTTTCATTGAAGGTGTCAGAGGTGAAGACTACGGCAGTGACATTGCCATAGATGATATTTCTCTTTTCCCAGGATATTGTGTTGGTAAGTCATAAGAGAAGTCATGAGGTCTTAGTTTATCAGTTCTGTGTATAGTAGTTTTTTGTTATTGGAAATTAATTGAAAAGGGCTTAGTTGCACTAAAGATTTAATTGGAACAACCACTACAATATCAACACCATCAGGTAAATAGCAATAACTGTAAAAGGGAGCATCTCTCTTGTCAGTGGTGGACCTAATAATAAAGAGCCCTGATGCAAGATGTTTTCTTGGGCCCCCCCTTACCGCTCCCAAAGGGGAGCCCTCCAACAGATCTCACTGGCCCCCCAACCCCTCCAGCAGTCTCTGCACCAGAGGAGCTTACACTCCAATGTCCCCTCACAGTCACACACTATTATAATTATTATTATACATTTATATAGCTCTGAGCTATATCACAGTGCTGTACAGAGAACACTGAGCCAGTCACATCAGTCTCTGTATAGAGGAGCTTACACTTTAATGCCCCCCCACAGTCACAAACTATTATTATACATTTATATGGCTGTGACATATACAGCAGTGCTCTACAGAGAACACTGAACCAGTCACATCAGTCTCTGTACATAGGAGCTTACACTCTAATGCAGAATGGCACTAGCTATTGAGGGACTACAAATCCCAGCAATACATTATACAGCAATGCAGGATAGTATATGCATTGGACTCAGGACTTTGCAACGCACTGGACTCTGGACTTAGTAATGCACTGGACTCAGGAATTAGTAATGCATTGGACTCAGGACTTAGTAACGCACTGGACCCTGGACTTAGTAATGCACTGAACTCAGGACTTAGTAACGCACTGGACTCTGGAATTAATAACACACTGGACTCAGGACTTAGTAATGCACTGGACTCAGAACTTAGTAACACACTGGACTCTGGACTTAGTAACACACTAGACTAAGGACTTAGTAATGAACTAGACTCTGGACTCTGGACTTAGTAACGCACTGGACTCAGGACTTAGTAACGCTCTGGACTTACTAATACACTGGACTCAGGACTTAGTAATGCACTCGACTCAGGACTTAGTAACACACTGGACTTAGTAACACACTGGACTAAGGACTTAGTAACGCACTAGACTCAAGACCTTGCAACACAGTGGACTTAGGAGTAAAAACAAAAGAACACTAACAAGAGAGAGAATACAAGCCCTCCCCAGCACCTGCTACCCACTTGCCCACTCTGTCTCCTCAGAAGGTGCAGCTGTGCAGCCTTCTCATCCTAGTCACTGGTAAGACGCCCCGACTCCTGCAAAGCCTGCACTGTATGGGAGGCAGGAGGACAGCAGCAGTCGAGCACACTGACAGCCTCGGAGCCTCCATGCTGCCCGGCCTGCCGTATGCCACCGCAGCGCCAGTCTAGCCTGCATGGCATCAGAGAGGCCCGGGGCAAATATCTCACTGCCCCCCGGCCCATGAGGTACATGACTTGTGCAGAGATGCTTCCCTTTTACTCACGAGCAGCTGGATCTAAAGAGGTAACAGCAGGGAATTCAATGTACACAAAGCAGTATGGGTTTGCCATAGTTCTACTACCATTATATAAACTCTGAGGGGAAGTGGACTGTGTAATTTTAGACAGTGAGTATTAAAGGGTTACTCAATGCTTGCAGGCCATGACCAAGCCCTAATCCCTAACCATGATAGGCCCTTCTAACCCTAACCCTAGTGACATGGGTTGCTGTGGTCATAGTTATGCCCTTGTTACTAAGTATTTGCAAACTAGCCACGTGGGCTGCTGTGGTGACAGCTATGCCCTGGTTACTAAGTATTTCTTGAAATTGTATGGCGAAAATTTGTCATGCTTTGTGTTTTATTGTTAATAATGTACCTAAATCTAATAACAAAAAATCTATCTTTAGGTTCTACGTCAACAACAACTCATATCACATTTCCAACTTCTTCATCCACTTTAACCTCTCCTGCAGCCACAACATCTTCTCCATCCTCTACTATTACCAACCTACCCTCTCCTTCATCGAACATTCCCTCTGAAATATCCACCTTGACCTCTACTACAGCCACAACATCTACTCCATCCTCATCTATTTTATGAATAGATTTTCATTGAAGGTGTCAGAGGTGAAGACTACGGCAGTGACATTGCCATAGATGATATTTCTCTTTTCCCAGGATATTGTGTTGGTAAGTCATAAGAGAAGTCATGAGGTCTTAGTTTATCAGTTCTGTGTATAGTAGTTTTTTGTTATTGGAAATTAATTGAAAAGGGCTTAGTTGCACTAAAGATTTAATTGGAACAACCACTACAATATCAACACCATCAGGTAAATAGCAATAACTGTAAAAGGGAGCATCTCTCTTGTCAGTGGTGGACCTAATAATAAAGAGCCCTGATGCAAGATGTTTTCTTGGGCCCCCCCTTACCGCTCCCAAAGGGGAGCCCTCCAACAGATCTCACTGGCCCCCCAACCCCTCCAGCAGTCTCTGCACCAGAGGAGCTTACACTCCAATGTCCCCTCACAGTCACACACTATTATAATTATTATTATACATTTATATAGCTCTGAGCTATATCACAGTGCTGTACAGAGAACACTGAGCCAGTCACATCAGTCTCTGTATAGAGGAGCTTACACTTTAATGCCCCCCCACAGTCACAAACTATTATTATACATTTATATGGCTGTGACATATACAGCAGTGCTCTACAGAGAACACTGAACCAGTCACATCAGTCTCTGTACATAGGAGCTTACACTCTAATGCAGAATGGCACTAGCTATTGAGGGACTACAAATCCCAGCAATACATTATACAGCAATGCAGGATAGTATATGCATTGGACTCAGGACTTTGCAACGCACTGGACTCTGGACTTAGTAATGCACTGGACTCAGGAATTAGTAATGCATTGGACTCAGGACTTAGTAACGCACTGGACCCTGGACTTAGTAATGCACTGAACTCAGGACTTAGTAACGCACTGGACTCTGGAATTAATAACACACTGGACTCAGGACTTAGTAATGCACTGGACTCAGAACTTAGTAACACACTGGACTCTGGACTTAGTAACACACTAGACTAAGGACTTAGTAATGAACTAGACTCTGGACTCTGGACTTAGTAACGCACTGGACTCAGGACTTAGTAACGCTCTGGACTTACTAATACACTGGACTCAGGACTTAGTAATGCACTCGACTCAGGACTTAGTAACACACTGGACTTAGTAACACACTGGACTAAGGACTTAGTAACGCACTAGACTCAAGACCTTGCAACACAGTGGACTTAGGAGTAAAAACAAAAGAACACTAACAAGAGAGAGAATACAAGCCCTCCCCAGCACCTGCTACCCACTTGCCCACTCTGTCTCCTCAGAAGGTGCAGCTGTGCAGCCTTCTCATCCTAGTCACTGGTAAGACGCCCCGACTCCTGCAAAGCCTGCACTGTATGGGAGGCAGGAGGACAGCAGCAGTCGAGCACACTGACAGCCTCGGAGCCTCCATGCTGCCCGGCCTGCCGTATGCCACCGCAGCGCCAGTCTAGCCTGCATGGCATCAGAGAGGCCCGGGGCAAATATCTCACTGCCCCCCGGCCCATGAGGTACATGACTTGTGCAGAGATGCTTCCCTTTTACTCACGAGCAGCTGGATCTAAAGAGGTAACAGCAGGGAATTCAATGTACACAAAGCAGTATGGGTTTGCCATAGTTCTACTACCATTATATAAACTCTGAGGGGAAGTGGACTGTGTAATTTTAGACAGTGAGTATTAAAGGGTTACTCAATGCTTGCAGGCCATGACCAAGCCCTAATCCCTAACCATGATAGGCCCTTCTAACCCTAACCCTAGTGACATGGGTTGCTGTGGTCATAGTTATGCCCTTGTTACTAAGTATTTGCAAACTAGCCACGTGGGCTGCTATGGTGACAGCTATGCCCTGGTTACTAAGTATTTCTTGAAATTGTATGGAGAAAATTTGTCATGCTTTGTGTTTTATTGTTAATAATGCACCTAAATCTAATAACAAAAAATCTATCTTTAGGTTCTACGTCAACAACAACTCATATCACATTTCCAACTTCTTCATCCACTTTAACCTCTCCTGCAGCCACAACATCTTCTCCATCCTCTACTATTACCAACCTACCCTCTCCTTCATCGAACATTCCCTCTGAAATATCCACCTTGACCTCTACTACAGCCACAACATCTACTCCATCCTCTACTATTACCAATTTAGCCTCTCCTTCATCAACTATTTCCTCTGGAACATCTACTCTGACCTCTAGTACAACAACAACATCTATACAAACTTCTACTAATGCTAACTTACCTTTTCTTTCCTCTGCCCCCATGACCCCACCCATTCCTTCCTCTGCCACTCCTACTTTTCCATCTCTTTCCTCTACCACCAAAACCTTACTGTCTTCAGCCTTTGTCACCACAAGCACACCACCTTCCACCATTAGTGCTACAGCTTCCACAATAACCTCCTTCCGCTCAACTACAAAATCAACAGAATTCTCTACAGCATTTATTTCGAATCCACCTTCATCAGGTAAATAACCTACAATCTCATTACTTTATCTATTTTACAGTTCAGGTGCTAAGGCACCACTAACAGTGGAGATTACAGCTCAGGACATTTTTTTAATACATTTTTGAACATTAGTTTGTTTCCTGTAACTCTATTCACTGTAAGTGATAAATAATGGGAAAGTACTTATCGAAGATAGTGTATCATGGAGACTCAGTGTATACGAGACCTAAAACCCATCTTCAGGCAAATATTAAACCCCCTACCACCCATCTCTCCCACCACATCTAATTGATTTCTGGTATGACCTAAAGCTACGGCCATGTGATACTCCAGTCATTAGTCTTCTCTTCTTCTGTTTAATGAAGTAGTAGTCTTTCTTCTTGTGTCCATGTCACTTCCTGCATGACATGGACACTTCCAACCAGCTGTCCAGAGGCAGAGTCCTCTCAGGAGGAGTCTGAAGCAATAACTTCAGTATGAGAGGACTGCATGGGACCAGCGGGCATGGGCACATCTGCAGTGCTGGATTTGTAGCCCCTTGCACCCAGAAACTTAATTGGCTTAATATATGTTTAGCCACAAGGTAAGATGGAAAAAAAGAGCAAGATGGGTTAGATGGGGTTTAAGAGGGGGTTAATTTTTTTTCTGGAAAACTCTTCAAAATAAAATATACATGTTATAACCAGTAGGCATTTTACATTGCATTTATTTTGTAAAGATTATAAAAAACTATAAAATATATTAGTATTTTGTTTCAGCATGTTAAAATGGTCTCAACATACAAACAAGACTGTGTACATGCAAGCAACAAGGAGCAGAATGAGGTTTTCCAAGCATCTGCCGCAATCACAAGCTATAAGTTTGCTTTAATCAGCTAAACCTCATTACAGGATGCCTCAAGATTTGCTGAGTAAAAAATGTCACCCAGCACTTGCATCTTTAGTCTCCCAGTTTAGAGGTTGACTTTAATGAAATGTGGAAAAACCACACAATGCGAATTGATACTACTTCAAGAGTCTTTATAAAGACAAGTTGACAAGCCATTTCCACAGGCTGACTTCCTCTGGTCTTGTCTTAGTAAAGAATGTTCAAATAGTGGAGCTGTACAGTGTGTTGCTTTTCTGTTTTGCATTAAACTTTATGTGAGACTTAACATGGCCCAAGATAGCACAGCAGCAGTGGCTAGAATGCGTGGGATCACTTGAGAGGAAGGAGGATTGAAGTTTACATTAAGAATGGGGGATTTCTAGGCTATGGCTATTTCTCGTTTGGCTGCAGAGAGTACAAATAAAACCAGTTTACGTATAAATGTAGAGAAGGAAGTTGGAATGTTATTAAGAAGTGCAAATTATGGGTCCTTAATGATAATGCTGTTGGATAAGTTATTGAGGATGCAGAATACCTTATCTCGAAATATAGATACCACAGGACATTCCCCCCAGGTGTGAAAATCGGTGCCAGGGTTTGAGCATCCTCTGAAGCACAAGGCAAAGCAGTCAGATGCAAAGGTAGCAAGTCTGGTCGGCACCATGTACCATCTAAATGTGACCTTATAGTTAATTTTCAAAACATTTGCACTACGCGAACAGGTTTTTGGTGGACATCTATATGTGGGACCAATCATCACCATTCCAGACAATACCACAATCTTTTTCCTATTTCCCAATGTACGATGGTGGGGATGATGTTACCAGGGAGGAATATATAGTAGAGATATTAAACCCGGGCTATGTGGGTCGTCCCGACATTTAAGTACAAAAGTGGATAATATCTTAAGAGATTGTGAGAATCTAACCATTTTGGAGATGTAGTCAGCTATCTGTAAGCATCTAAAAATCTCCCTGCTTGAGATCCAATAACAATCTTGTAGATGGGAGAAGGGTTCAAGGCCAGAGTCTAGTCTAGAGCGGGTGTGAATGATGGGTTGGAAAAGAATGAGAGCATTGGCAGATTAGGGAATAAAAAGCCGGGCTGAGTATTTGGAGGAGTCCCATATATGCAAAGAGTGTGAGTTTACAGGGTCAGCTATTTTCGGCCTAGATTTAGGGAGTAACCAAAGAATATTATCAATTGACACCAGATTTATATAATGTGCCTCTCTATGTACCCAGTGGGGGATATTGACTGTCGCATGGTATTTGGTAAGTTGGCTAATCTGGGCTGCAAGATACTATTTGTGCATGTCGGGGATGATTAAGCCTCCTTGGAATTTGGGGAGGAATAAGGTCTTATATGGGACTCTTAGAGTTTTATGTGGCCAGATAAACTTAGTGATCTGAGATTGGAAAGTTTTAAGAGTATGGGTGGTTATAGGGATAGGTAATACTCTAAATAGGAATAATAGTTTGGGTAGGAGTGTCATTTTTATAGCTGTAAATCTCCCTAGCCAGGAGAGATGATAGCATACTGACATTACATTCCTGAGTTTAGCTAGCATAGGAGGATAGTTAGCTGGATAAAGGGAATGGTATGAAGCAGTCAGATGTATTCTGAGATAGGGAAGGGAGGTGGAATGCAATTGGAAGTTGTAGGACTGCTGCAAGGAGGAAAGAGAAGTTGAAGGGAGGGAGATATTTAAAGCTATAGATTTTGATTCATGTATACTAAGACCAAACAGAAGTTCAAAATTGTGGACGGTGCGCATGAGATTGGGAAGCAAGATGTGGGGGTTCATAAGAAATAGCAATATGTTTTACCAGCAAGCTGCAAACCCAATATGTTAACATCAGATCTTATACAGTAAGTTAGGCTAAAGGTTCAATCGCAAGGACGAAAAGACGGGGAGAGGGGACAACCTTGTCTAGTACCTTTATGAATGTTAAGTGGGACAGATTGAAATCCTGAATATGTAATATGGGCTGTTGGGTTAGTTGTATAAGCAGGAAATCCATTGAAGGAGATTAGGTCACTTTAAGATCAATTTTACTAGGCAGCTCACCTTTCTGTGGTTGTAGACTGGGGTTGCAATTCCCAGTCCAAACTCTGGGTGGCACTGGAAAAGACCGATAGCCGATTGCCTCTGGTTGGCATTCCCTTGCTCTATCCGAAACTGCCTCTTTCATACTTATTGAATTCCTTCATCAGGGCCACGATACGTGTGGCTGACATGGCTCTCTCCTCTTCCATTTAGTTTTCCTCTACCTCACCTTTGTTACCCTTAGTGGGGAATCCTTGTTTTCCTCCTGGGCTGCATAACCCAATCTTTTGCGCCCTGACTAATGTAGATTGCACAAAGGTTTATCATTTCAGAACAGCTGAGGGGTAGATGGATTTTTTTAACAGATTCAGGAGATTACTGATCCTCCTTTGGTATTTTGGAGTGCATTGCAGGTTAACCACTATGTCAGTACTCTTAGGGAGAAAGACATACAAGCGTTCCCTGCTAATCCATTTGGTAAATGCGGCAAGGGCTTGTGTCCCAGCATTATAGAAGCAGTCCCAACCACCCATGGTGAAAATGTGGATATGGTGGGTGGAGGAGACTAGGCTGATGGAGGACCTTACCTCATCTCTCCATGACAACCAGGATACATTTATCACTTGGGCTGCCTGGCTTCAGTTTAGAGATTGTGAGTCTTACTCCCAGGCCTACTAAGATTAACTGGTCGAGGACTTTGGAGGGTACCTGATTCTTCCTTGAAGTAGTCTGGAGAAAGTTTTGCACCATCTGTGGGGTGGCTGCCTTGGGAAGGTCTCTTATCTGCGTGTCTATAGGCTTTGTTCTTGTGTTTCTTGTCTTGCCTTAACTTTTCTGTTACTACTTTGTTTCTGTAGTTCTTCTTCTCTGTTTGTTTGAGTCCAGTTGATTTCATGTTGTGTTGGATTTGTTTGTTCCTGGTTCTTTCATACCTACTTTCTTTATGTTAAAACATTTTAAAAAAAAATTATGTGTGGGGCGGCAATATTAGGTTGAGCTGGCATATTGGAAATGTAGTTCTGGTGAGCTATTTTTGCCATTTCTTTTTCTGTGGTAATCTTTGGCTGTGTTTACATGCCTGATGTTATGTCTACCTTATAAATATAGAATAATTAAAAAAAACTGCAAAATAAATGAAAACCCCAAAATACCACCCTGTAAATAAAAGCCCACTTTTTTAGGTAAGCCTTGCAGCAAAAAAAAAAAAAAAAATTGCTATGAACTGTATGGCAGCTAAAAGTGACTGCTGACCTCAAATCAACCACAAATAAAATGAAAGACAAAAACGCCCTCAATAATAAAAACAAAAAAAGAAGGCAGCAAAGGGGTTGATTTAAAAAGAGCTAGCAATCAGAGAGTACAGTTTACTAAAGGTCCGTTATCTTTCTTCCTAAGCCTCTCTCTTTCTTTGCTCTATTTTTTGCGTTTGTAGGCACAGTTTTTGCACGCGTCCGATTGCACTGCGGGCGGGGGGGAGGTGGAAGCGGTGCCATTGAATTCAATGCACCACCATGCCCCCTCCTGCCCCAGAACGCAGGGGGAAGTTTTGTGAGGGATTGCGGTGGGTTACAGCAGCTACTGCTCTGGAACGCACCGCCTTCGGTGTGAACAAGCCCTCAGTCAGGCAAGGTTGTGTGCGACAATTTTTTTTTACCTTTATTTTGTTTTACTTTATTTTTCTAAACATTTTTTACACAAGTCCCCTATGTGATCGCACATTGGAGGTGACAGATTCTATTTTGGAGGGAGCAAAGTGTCACCAGCACACAGACAAAATGGTTAAGTGATTGTCCTTTATTGATGCATGTCACATTGCTTCAATGTGATCACATACTGTACTTCAATAAAGGATGATCACTTGACCATTTTGCCTGGTGTGCTGGTGACACTTTACTCCCTCATTGATTCCAGTTGTGCCATCCGCAATCATTTCAGCACCCATCTCTGGGGGTTTCTGTTAATGAGTGCAGCGGGACACCTATAAGATTCTATTTGAGGTGACATTAGGGGTCTATTAGACTCTTAGGGGTTGATTTACTAACCTTATAAACACGCCACGGACATGTATACACCTCTGTAGTGTGTTCCCTCCTTGCATGATCTATTGGTGGAATCTAGACATGTGCGATTCGGTTCGTTCCGAAATTCGTTTTTCGGAAATTCGGAGATTCGGATGCATCCGAATTCCGAGTTAAAGCTAAGACAAATGCAAACGAATCCGAAATTCCCGATTCCCGAACGACATTAGGAAAAAAAAAAACAGTATATCACAGAAATCACTGCGCTGGGAATGCGTGCCTAACTACCTGATTGGACCAGCCGCAACAATGTGTATAGGTGAACAAATGTAAAGCAAATATGTTGCGCTCGGTCTATGTGAACCAACTGCACACTAAAGTGTTAATAAACAAATCTGTGTAAAAATTACAACAATCCGTGTGAAAAAATTGATTCAAGTGGATTATTTACATATGACTAGAAGGTTCAACACACAAACATAATAAGAATAATAAAAATCAACACTGGAACCTTCAGAATTAGTGCCAGTGATCAACCTCATTGGTTCGGCATGTATATTTTAAACACGTGAACCTCTGGCTAGCGGTGTAGTAAAACAACACAGAAAACTAAAATTTAAATCGTGATATTAATTCAAGCTGTGAACAAACTTTGAAAAGGAAGGAGGGGCTCTGTGGTGGCCCTCCAATACTCAAAAAAAAAAAAAAAAAAAAAAAACGTGCAAATAAATCAAAACTCTAAAATAATAACAGCAAAGAAACTGACATTTCAAGGGGCATGTATCATTACATGCATAACCAACGAACAGCACTTTAAGAAAGGGCAACTTCCTTCTCTCAGTGACACTTGATCAATCTGTCCGGCAGTCCTCCAAACATTCAATGACAATTCCCCAAGAGGGGCTCCTTGTTAAAGAGGTCTTTTAAAGTTCTGGTTTTCCAACCCCTTCTAATGTCTCCTTGTCAAGTACCGGCGTGGGTCTCTCCTTCTCCTTCGGTCACCTGATCCCTCGCCGCCCGGAATGGCGGCGTTCACCTAATGGTGTCCCCCAGGGAAAAATTTGAAGGAGACAAAGAGGAGGCTATCTAAGTGCAGTAACACAAATATTTATTTCATAAAAGAACTCAAATGCACTTACGGAAACAACGAAAAAAATCGAGCTTTTGAGCGTTAGCAGCACTCAGCTAAGAGAGATGAAGGCAGGTTTTCCTTTGACATGTTTCGTTCAATGACTTTCTCAAAAAGGAATCCTTTTCTTTTTTCCTTTTTGAGAAAGTCATTGAACGAAACATGTCAAAGGAAAACCTGCCTTCATCTCTCTTAGCTGAGTGCTGCTAACGCTCAAAAGCTCGATTTTTTTCGTTGTTTCCGTAAGTGCAGATGTAATGATCTGTATGTAGCCCTGTACTATGGATCATTTAACCCATTCATGTTAGCAGAGGATCATTGTAAATGTATTGTTGCAGGCACTCTATATGTACATGTACTATATACTACATATAGAGTGCACTGAACAATAGATTTACAATTATCCTCTGCTAATATGAATGGGTTAAATGATCCGTAGTACATGATATGTAGCCCTGTACCCCCTTTTCCACTTACAGAGCTAGGTTATTTTTCTTTTAAATAAATATTAATGTAATTTTATTGGTATCTATCTACCAGTAGCTGCCTCATTTCCCACCCTCGGCTTATATTCGGGTCAATACTTTTTCCCAGTTTTTTTTGCTAAAATTAGGTACCTCGGCTTATATTCGGGACGGCTTATACTCGAGTATATACGGTATATACAGTATATACATTCAGAAACTACACTACATATTGTCAATGGGATGCATACCCTTAAAAGGTAAAACTGCAATGCTGCTATTGACATGTAAGAGAGCTATAAATCCCTCCCGCAAGTGGGATAACTATAGCCGGTAAGAAACACTCATCATATACTGTAGCATGTAATACTTTTACTACATTCTTTTACTCTTTTGGATATCTCTGCTTGTCAGTTTAGTCTCATTTGTTAATATTTGTTAAAGGAGAACTATGGGGTGAGTGTTTTTTCCGCATAGTTCTCCTAAGGGTCACGGGAGGACATAAACTAGCGTCCTCAGCGCTGGAGGATCGGACAGGGGAGGGGGGAATCCCTGCATGGAGCCGTGAGTGATAGTCACGGCTTTCTGCAGGGAGATGATCGAGATCGAGAGGTTGAGTGAAAATAACTCACCTTATAGTTCTCCTTTAATAAGGCAAATGCATTGAGTTTAATTGTGGAAAAAAAGTGTTTAAAAGTTGTAAAAATTAAAGTAACATAAAAGAAAAAGAAAAAAATGCAAAAACATTGTTTTAAGTCTCCCCCCCACGTGCATGCACATACACACGCAAACACGAGTCGGTGCGCCAACGTGCGAAAAGGACAATTGCGCTACACATGTTACATATCGCCACGAACTGATGAGCGGTAAAAGCGTTAAAAATGTTCCCTATGGGAAATTGTGGGTATTGACTTTTTTTACGGCTTCACAGGCAAACGCAATTTTAAGGCTTTCTGATTACCCGGCGTGACCCCGTCTTTCATATTTTACCAAAAAAATTGGGTATTATATTATGTTTCTGTGCAGTAAATTTGAATTTAGTTTATTTGTTCCTAAAAATACTGGTTTGATACACATTTGCGCAAAAACCGTGCTACGTAAAAAAATTGCAACTAGCATTTTTTTTATTCTACAGGGCCTCTGCTTTCAGAACATATATCATTGTTTGGGGATCTGAAGCTGTTTTCTAGCCAAAAATTTATATTTTATCATGTGTGCGCAAATAGTAAGAAAATGCCCCGTGCAGCAAGTGGCAAAAAAAAAAGTGCCCACAAAAGCTTCTCTATTAAAGAGAAATCCCCAGATGAAGTTTCTTCAGAAACTGACACTCCTCGGTATGTCAATCTCCTGGACCCATACAGGGCTTAGTGGTTTTTCCCATCTACCCTCAAGTCACTACAGGATTTTAGAAATTACATTAACATATTAAATATTATGTTATTTTTAGCGATTGGGTTTACATATTTTAAATTCAGAACATAAGTACTTCTAGAACTGTAGTTCAAACTAAATTTCAAATTCGTGTTATTTTCTTTGATATACAGATTGAACAGTGTGGGCTCCTGGATAAAACTTAGCTAAGATAGCTAAGAAATTGTCAATGTAACAACCATACCCATAACATAATTGTTAAATGGGTGTCACATCTGTAGAAATATGGTTGTGAAGTGAGGGTCCCTAAAAAATAGCAAAGCCTCCAGGACACAGGCTGGAATCCTTGTAATAAGTTTAATATCAAGCATGTGATCCCTTGCTATATTGAAAGCAGCCCATGTGTTGTTCAAGTTCACCACAATGTTGCAGTGGTGATAATGACATTTGTAATTGTTTTAGGGTTATGTAGTATTCCATGATGAATTACTATCATAGTTACCCTAGGAGCAGTGCAATGGAATGGCAGCACGCTGTACTGTAAGTTTAAAACAACATCCCAGAAAACGAAGAAACAAGTAGTAACAAGTAGATAGCAAAACGTTAACACTTCATAGCATTCAGTGTTATAGAATTCTGAGTTTTACACCTAAATAACTCATGTGTTATCATTTACACATCCCACAGGAAACAGCTCACCTCTAAAATAAAAATGTGTATTATAAATCTGTACAGTTTTTTTTTTTTTATTTAATCTTCAGTTGGAGATATCTGAAAGGACAATTAGGTCCTTTGGTCTAAGAGTATGTATACAAATGCCTTGATGTTCAGACATGTTTCTGTAAAGAGATAAGAATAGAACTAAAGTTTTTCTCTGAGAGATTGTCCTGAACTGCACTGCTCTTGCGGTTCATTGTACATTGCCTTTAGCTATAAATGTGTCCTTCTCTTTTCTCAGGAACATCCTCAACTACTTCTACGACCACTACCACAAGACCTATCACTCCATCCTCACCACCACCAGGTAGGACAATTTGCTGGAAGTCATTTTATGGGAGCTCAAAGTGTGTTTTACGTTCTCTTATGTTTGGTGGTACATTCTCGAATGGCTTATTTTAATAAGAGAACAGAAAACATGCATTTTCTATATGGCAGGGCATGAGACCTGATATTTCTCTGCTACAGTTTACTAACATGTAAAGGTCTCCTCCCCACCTTCAGCCTTTGACTGAACAGTAAAAAGAGAAGCAGCACACTAATGCTTTCTCTTCCTATGTCACTATGCTATCTCTTCCTATCAAGATGTGCGTTGCCCTGCATCAAAACCGATTGGCTTCTTATGCTGCTTCTCCTACTCTCAGTCCTGCTGTAATTGGGACTACAAGAGGTTGATACTAGTTTAAAGGATAAGTTCACTCTCCCACATCAATTTGGGAAAATGGAATGACCCCCTCCAACCTGCCGTCTTTCCCTCCCTCACAATACTTATCTTTTGGCGAACGCTCCTTCACTTCCACCGTTATGGGTGTACTATTCATACCCCATACTGCCATATGGCGTAGCCCCATTCTATGGATTTTTAATTTTGCCCGCAAATGGTGAGCAATCATTGGTCAGCACGCTCACCTGACCACGCTGACTGATGAAAAGCTCTTCTGACCACGCTGACCAATGAGTGCTTGCCATTTGTGATAGCAGTACGGGGTACAGATAGTACACCAGTACCGGCAGGGGCAAAGTAGCTTTTGCCTACAGGTATGTATAGCGGTGAGTGGGGGAGAGGGGGTCAGATTGGAGGGGGTAAATCCATTTTCCCATATTCACTTGGGAAAGTGAACCTACTATTTGAATTCAGGTACTTACTCTAGTTGAATTTTCAAAAAAACTACATTTAAGGATGTAAGCCTTATGTAAGGATGTAATATAACATGTAAAGCGTATCTCCTGTCTTACCTTTCATAGTTGAAAAAGCTACTCTGTCACACTGAAATTGCTTATCCTGATTGCACTGCACTCTGTGAGGCTTCTCACTCTCTCTTTAAAGGAGAACTATGGGGTCAGCGCTTTTCCTCATAGTTCTCCTTAGGGTAACGGGAGGACACAAACTAGCATCCTCCCGTTACCCTAAGCTCAGTATACCGCGAGCTACCGCGAGCGCAGACGGAGCGTATCCCGGACTGTGGAAATTTCAATGGAAACAAGACTGATGACTTCTTAAACCCAGATGGAGATTTAGACCCTGACTCTAACAGTCTTGGTAACAGCTGGCAGGTGGACAATGACACAAGGTAACCACAACTGAATGATTATAACTTTATCAAGTACATTTATTTCAGTAGGTAACAGGTCTCACATGTTTACCAAAACATTATATAACAGATATGCCTGTCATTCAAGCTTTCCAATGATGGTTAAACCCAATGCAAACTAAAGAGCAGGGCTTACATGTAGTTGAGAAGGGCATAAGCCTTAAAGAGAAACAGAACCCTGGAAGCTTTGCCCCCCAAAAAGGCAGACGGGGACCAGCCATCAGTATTGCTTGTGGTCTCCCTGAAGCTTTTTCAAATTACTGATTCTTCAGTAAAGAAGAGTTGCTTTGCAACCAACACTACAGATCTCCAACCCTGGTGCATGGGTGTTTTTTGTTATTAATTACCACAATAATTATAGTGTAATATATTTTGAGAATGATCTTTTGAATATTTTTCTATTGCACATGTATTTTGCAATAAAGACCTGTGTGTTGTTTGTCTGTGCATTTGAAAAAGAAATTTTCTCCCTCCAAAAGTTATGTTCGTGTACTTTTCTGTCAAAATACATTGTACGGGTTTTGGACATCTTAATCGCAAAGAAGACTTATTCCATGTACAATCAATATTAACTTATTGTTTTAAGCCCAGAACATATCAAGTTATTATTGGGATCTAATCCCTAATGGGGAGATTTCAGATTTAGAAGTGATGGGAAATCTCTCCACCCAAAATAACAAAAATCCATTTTTTTTTTGCTGGAGTGAGGTTTAAACTTTGCAAATATCGCATATTCAGTTAAGATGTACCATGCTAAGTAAAACACCATCTAACCAGTTTTTGAAATGTAAACATGGGATAATAGTCATAATGTGGAATTTCAGTCCTGTTCATATCATACCATTTTGTTTATTGTCAGTGAAAGATTTGCTGACATCTGCACTAGACCTTTGCTATATCCAAATCTTTTCATTTCAACATTTTTAATAATCCAACTTAAATGTTTGTTTTAGTTGTACACCTGGATCAGAACATGAACCAAGCTGTACTGTGGATGAAAAGAATACTATTAGCAGCAACAGCTTCTGTGGAATGATTACTGATAAGGATGGTGTATTTAAGGATTGCCACAATGCTTTAAACCCACTGATCTATTTCAACAATTGTGTCTATGACTTGTGTGAACTGAACCTGGATCCAAATGCCTTGTGTGACAGTCTTCAGTCCTATGCGCAGTCCTGCCAGTCTTTGGGAGTAACAATAGCCCCCTGGAGGAATGCCTCTTTCTGTCGTAAGTAAAGCGTAAATAAGATGTATTATAATAGACACTGCTTGCCAATAGCTCTAACCTCTGCCTGCATCATGTCACTAATCTGCACTTTTCCTTTGCTTAATTATATTTCATGTTCACATAAAATATTAGCTTGTGTGTGTCGTTCTCACTCCCAAAGGAGCCACTGGATGAACGGGTCTTCCAAGCTAGGGATTTGAGCAACCTGGCTGCCCTAATAGCACTTACCACCCTCTGAGGTGACCGATAAAGCTGAGATCCAGACTGTAGATATTATGCTGTCCTGTACAACTGCAGGGAGAAAGATTTAGGGCTACGCACATCCATGATGGTGTAGAGAAAAGTAACTGCTGCCTCCACAGACTAGGAACTTTTGTTGGAAATACAACAGCATTCACTGATTTGTATCACTGACATTCAGAGATGTAATATTATCTTTTGAGCTGTAGATGGCAGTATACTGCAATGTTAGTCTCTCTGCGTATGCATGTTTATCTATGATACACAGGAATTCCTCTCTGTATGATGTATAATGCTGTATTCTGATATAATGTTCTTCTAAGCAAGTAAAACTTAACTCAGCATTCATCAAGATCTCAGTGCTTCATCTAAACACATAACCAAAACCTTTAATTCAAATGTGGCAATATGTGTTTAGAGCACCTGACTAAGCAGTACTTGAATCAGAAGTCACCAATCAGACTCTCCATGTTTCAGCAGAGGCTCTTTTCTCAGGTTCCCTAGGACTTTTGAAATAACTCTTATCTTCATCTTAGTATCAGTCACTGGCCCCCCAGACTCAGGCTTCAGTGTGTGCACATGACTGGTCCCATAGGATACAAACCTACCCAATTCAGACAGTCCATAGCAGCCTGGGGGAGAAAGAGAACCTCACATGGTCCACCCGAATATTTATGTCCTCTCCCAGCATGCACCACTGGCCATGAACCTCCTAGTGATTGGCCAGGGATACTCATAACAATCTCTTATTGGTTTCTCTGCTCTGTGGCAAGGATACACCTAGCAGCAGGCAAATACAAATGATAACAGGTTGGTTAGGGAAAACGAATGAGCATAGACTATATCAGCAACAGACTGATTACAATCTGACAACAACTAAACTGCTTACAGGGTGCTACATGTGTATGTTATATCAGTTTGTGTGCATCAGTTTTTTAGTGTATGTTTGTGCCCAAAATTCCTTATTCTGTTGGAAAATAATTCACATCACTGCTTCTGTTAAGAGATTTAGATTTCAGGCAACTTCCAAACTACATTTCCCATGGTGTATGAGATTGAAGTAAAGAGGAGTGATGAGGATCAAGAGAGGAGGTGTGCTGATGTATGTAGTGTCAGAATTCTATTCTGTAGTCCTACAAAGGATTTCTGTCAGACAGTTCTGCTAAAGGGTGATGCCAGCCCATTATAGGAACATAGGTGCACATTGGGAAGAATTTATCAAAACTGGAGCAGTTGCCCATTTCAACCAATCAGTTTCTTTCATCAGCTTGTTTAGTTAAGCTTTTCAAAAGAAAGGTAGAAGCTGATTGGTTGCCATAGAGACTGGTCTTCTGTCAGTCTGATAAATTCCCCTTACAGTATTTTTGTCAGGATCACCAGGTATGTTTTATTACTTACAGTGGTTTCAAAGAAAACAACGATAAGTTATGCTTCCCTATAGATAACAGGTGAAATGGATTTAAAAAAACATTGTTACAGTTTTAATTAACTGTTTTTTTTTTTACTCAGCCCTTTCATGTCCCAGCAACAGTCACTATGATCCATGTAGCAGTGCTTGCCCAGCCACATGCCTGGACCAGAGTGCACCAAGCAACTGCAATAAGCCTTGTACTGATGCTTGTGAATGTGATAATGGTTTTGTGCTCAGTGGACACACTTGTGTTGCTGTCAGTGAATGTGGATGCTTTTTCGATGGGAAATACTATCAGGTTAGTACTATGATCTTCCATTATTGCAATTAATATTTAAGTAGGTAATGCCCAAATCCATGTGTGCCCCTTTATGTACATAACAACCAACTATAGAAAAAAATAGCAAAAAGGGTGCATACAAGCAGAAGAAAAGCTGCACACCGGATTCCACTGGAACAGTTTATTGAAGCTTGTACCACTTTACTGGTGTCCTGCCAGTGGGACAAGCTTCAATAAACTATTCCAGTGAAATCTAGTGTGCGGCCAGCTTTACTTCTGTTTGTATGGGCTCATATTGGAGCATATTGACATGCTCCCAGCAGCAAGCACCTGTCTCATGCCTTCTATGAAGCGTGGTGGAACAGTGCTTCATTTGTGTGTTCTCCTTGCATAGAAAAAAGAGTGGTTGCTATTTGCAGTGTGCTATGAAGCTGGTCAAATGAGAGGCTGCTCAGACAGACACTTTGGGATTGATTTACTAAAGGAGTAGAGGCTACTAACTAAAAGTGCAGACGAAAATAATAAAAAAAAAAAAAGAAAATTCTCACACATAATTGGTCAATTAAAGTGAACCATCCTTGCCCACTAAGTCAAGTTAAATTTAATTTTGCAAAAAGACCAGCATCTATTACTCTAGTAAATAAACCTAATTTTTTAGTATGAAATGGCTGGAGGACATTGGAAAAGAGAACATTATTTTCTCCTAAAAAGTTAGAAAAACAGTCAAATTAAATTATAGGGACAGGAGTAGGAGTTTCCTATCCTATTCAGCCACTGTTTGTTCCAGCAGTCAGTGTACTGTAAATCGGATACAAACAGCTTTTTTAATGCTGTCAGTGACCAAAATATATACAGGACAAGAAGTGAAGGGAAATCTCCCTGCTGGGACAAAGATTGGAAAAAAATTACTCTACTCCTAACTCTATAAAAATAGTATTGGCTATACATACACTATAGATAGGTAAGGCTGCCCATAAATTATTCTAATAAGCCTTTAATCTAACACACAGGATAACTCTGGGCTGTGAACAGGGAGTTTTTAGCTTTTGAATGATCTCTGAGTGGCCTAACCTCTTCATAGTGAGACTGTTTATTTCCTATTTTCATATTAAAATGCCCAGTGGTAATTGTATGTGGTAATTTGTTCTATTCAAAAAATATATGAAGTGTCTTATCCTAATTATCAATTTGCAGAAAGATGAGATGTTCTGGCATGGACACTGCGAAAGTTATTGTAGGTGTGAAGAAAACAACCAAGTGCGCTGTACGCAGCAGACCTGTGCACCTAATGAAGTCTGTCAAATTCAAAGTGGAATTAAAACTTGTGTGTCAACAGCCGCAAGCACCACCACAACTACAAGTACAACAACCACCACAACCACTGCTACTCCTCCATCTACTGTGCCAGGTAAATCATTTGTAGTAAGTAGAGTTTGAGAA
The DNA here is from genome assembly GCF_000935625.1 of Nanorana parkeri. Taxonomy (NCBI): domain Eukaryota; kingdom Metazoa; phylum Chordata; class Amphibia; order Anura; family Dicroglossidae; genus Nanorana; species Nanorana parkeri. The sequence goes on from NW_017306297.1 coordinate 195,203, forward strand.
CAGATTTATTGCATGAAGGTTTATAGTTTTTTAGGGTGATATTATTCATTCTGCAATTTAAAGAATTTGAGGATATTACCCATGCCATCAGTTCTCATTGGCATATCATCAGTGTCAGACTGGGGTATAGGGGTCCCAGCAAAGCATTTAAATTAGCGACAACCTTCATGTAACATGCAAAGCTTGCTGCAGTGAACAGTAGACATGGTTTACTGTGGGTGAGTTAGTGAGTGGGTGAGTGAGTGAGTGCAGTTAAATAGGAATGGTTTATTTATTTATTTGTTTTTAAGCTAGCTATAATAGCTATAATAAATATAAAGATTACGTGCCATGCATTTGCGTTGAATCACTAACAACTAATCACTAGCAACAGAAAGCATGGCAACCTAAAAAATAAAACAGGAGGCTGTTGTTGCTGACCTCTTTTTCTGAAAATTATAGTTTCTTGGCTGTCATACTGATTCTTTGGATTCCATTTTTTTGCCTATAAATCATTTCAGATAGGGACATATGACTTTTTGGACCATACTTGTTCTGGTTGGCACAGAAAGTATTGAATAACAGACCATTGACTAGCATATTTAGAAGGGGATGAGGCATGGCAGCCCCAATATTTCCCTACTGGCAGGCAAACACTATCTGCCAGTGGGCGGGGCTACTCTACAGAAAGATTTACACCTAAAACCTTTAATAAAACCTAAAGGGCAATATTAAAGATACACATTTTCTTTGAAGAGAAGTAAAGCCAAAACATAATTCTTGGCTTTACTTCTCTTTTGGGTGACAGACGTACATGAACTAATATACTCCCATGTGCCAAAGTCAGCTGATAGTGGGCTTTAGCACAGCTGCACCTCAAATGAGAAGGATCCCAACAATATTGTCAGAATCCACACCGGCTGCCTAACTGACAGCTGTCTATGCCTCTTTGAGAGCCAAAGCTAAAATTAGCAGTGTCTGCCCCTGCCCGTAATGTAGCTCCAGCCAGCTCTGGAGAAGCAGAGTGGTGAGAGTGGAATCTCTGCATAGGGGCAGTGACTGACAACTTGAAGCAGAGAAGGAGAGCTGACTGATCTTTTGTGTATAAACAATGTGTTAATTAAAAAATAAGCAAATATTTTCACATGCCATAATAATAGTAATATGTATTTTTTTTTTTTTATTTCCCGGTAAAAGGTTTATGCTTTCTAGATTGTTCTTTTGATAATAGCTTCTGTAACTGGAAGCAGTCATTGGCTGATGACATTGACTGGATACGCTGGACAGGCTTAACACCTTCCTTTTATACTGGACCATCATTTGACCACACAACAGGATGTAAGCACTTCCTTCACTATTTTAAATTGTACTAAAGTTATTTGTGACTGAATAACAATTACCTTATCTTATAATGAAATCAAAATGTTGAGTAAAAAAAGTATCACAACAATGCTATATAAACTAAAAAATGTATTGCATATTTTTCAGATGGGTACTACCTCTATATTGATGGACGATATTCACAAGAGGGAGACTTTGCAAGGCTGGAGAGTCCCACCAATTGTTTCAGTGGGACTCATTGCTTACAGTTCTGGTATCACATGTATGGAACTTCAGAATACATGATGCTGAGGGTGGCAGTACTAAGAGATGATGGTTTGGAATATGTCACTACTATAGAAGGAAATCATGGGGACATATGGCATGTAGAGAACATTTTCCTGCCTGACAGTGAAATTATTCAGGTATGCAATGCATTTTTTTTCATTTAAAATTGTGTAAAACAATATCCCTGTATTTGCTACAGTGAAATGTAATCTGTTGCTTGTGGTTATTTCAGTTATTGCATCATTAGGATTCTTGCACTGATGTTCTTTCATTGATGTGGTGATTATGTTTTGCTTTTAATCCAATCTATTTTATGAATAGATTTTCATTGAAGGTGTCAGAGGTGAAGACTACGGCAGTGACATTGCCATAGATGATATTTCTCTTTTCCCAGGATATTGTGTTGGTAAGTCATAAGAGAAGTCATGAGGTCTTAGTTTATCAGTTCTGAGTATAGTAGTTTTTTGTTATTGGAAATTCATTGAAAAGGGCTTAGTTGCACTAAAGATTTAATTGGAACAACCACTACAATATCAACACCATCAGGTAAATAGCAATAACTGTAAAAGGGAGCATCTCTCTTGTCAGTGGTGGACCTAATAATAAAGAGCCCTGATGCAAGATGTTTTCTTGGGCCCCCCCTTACCGCTCCCAAAGGGGAGCCCTCCAACAGATCTCACTGGCCCCCCAACCCCTCCAGCAGTCTCTGCACCAGAGGAGCTTACACTCCAATGTCCCCTCACAGTCACACACTATTATAATTATTATTATACATTTATATAGCTCTGAGCTATATCACAGTGCTGTACAGAGAACACTGAGCCAGTCACATCAGTCTCTGTATAGAGGAGCTTACACTTTAATGCCCCCCCACAGTCACAAACTATTATTATACATTTATATGGCTGTGACATATACAGCAGTGCTCTACAGAGAACACTGAACCAGTCACATCAGTCTCTGTACATAGGAGCTTACACTCTAATGCAGAATGGCACTAGCTATTGAGGGACTACAAATCCCAGCAATACATTATACAGCAATGCAGGATAGTATATGAATTGGACTCAGGACTTTGCAACGCACTGGACTCTGGACTTAGTAATGCACTGGACTCAGGACTTAGTAATGCACTGGACTCAGGACTTAGTAACGCACTGGACCCTGGACTTAGTAATGCACTAAACTCAGAACTTAGTAACACACTGGACTCTGGAATTAGTAACACACTGGACTTTGGACTTAGTAACACACTGGACTCAGGACTTAGTAACACACTGGACTCTGGACTTAGTAATGCACTGGACTCAGGACTTAGTAACACACTGGACTCTGGACTTAGTAACACACTAGACTAAGTACTTAGTAATGAACTAGACTCTGGACTCTGGATTTAGTAATGCACTGGACTCAAGACTTAGTAACGCACTGGATTCTGGACTTAGTAACGCTCTGGACTTACTAATACACTGGACTCAGGACTTAGTAATGCACTGGACTCAGGACTTAGTAACACACTGGACTTAGTAACGCACTGGACTAAGGACTTAGTAACGTACTAGACTCAAGACCTTGCAACACAGTGGACTTAGGAGTAAAAACAAAAGAACACTAACAAGAGAGAGAATACAAGCCCCTGCTACCCACTTGCCCACTCTGTCTCCTCAGTAGGTGCAGCTGTGCAGCCTTCTCATCCTAGTCACTGGTAAGACGCCTCGACTCCTGCAAAGCCCGCACAGTACGGGAGGCAGGAGGACAACAGCAGTCGAGCACACTGACATCCTCGGAGCCTCCATACTGCCCGGCCTGCCGTATGCCATTGCGGCACCGGTCTAGCCTGCATGGCATCAGAGAGGCCCGGGGCAAATATCTCACTGCCCCCTGGCCCATGAGGTACATGACTTGTGCAGAGATGCTTCCCTTTTACTCACGAGCAGCTGGACCTAAAGAGGTAACAGCAGGGAATTCAATGTACACAAAGCAGTATGGGTTTGCCATAGTTCTACTACCATTATATAAACTCTGAGGGGAAGTGGACTGTGTAATTTTAGACAGTGAGTATTAAAGGGTTACTCAATGCTTGCAGGCCATGACCAAGCCCTAATCCCTAACCATGATAGGCCCTTTTAACCCTAACCCTAGTGACATGGGTTGCTATGGTCATAGTTATGCCCTTGTTACTAAGTATTTGCAAACTAGCCACGTGGGCTGCTATGGTGACAGCTATGCCCTGTTTACTAAGTATTTCTTGAATTTTTATGGAGAACATTTGTCATGCTTTGTGTTTTATTGTTAATAATGTACCTAAATCTAATAACAAAAAATCTATCTTTAGGTTCTACGTCAACAACAACTCATATCACATTTCCAACTTCTTCATCCACTTTAACCTCTCCTGCAGCCACAACATCTTCTCCATCCTCTACTATTACCAACCTACCCTCTCCTTCATCGAACATTCCCTCTGAAATATCCACCTTGACCTCTACTACAGCCACAACATCTACTCCATCCTCTACTATTACCAATTTAGCCTCTCCTTCATCAACTATTTCCTCTGGAACATCTACTCTGACCTCTAGTACAACAACAACATCTATACAAACTTCTACTAATGCTAACTTACCTTTTCTTTCCTCTGCCCCCATGACCCCACCCATTCCTTCCTCTGCCACTCCTACTTTTCCATCTCTTTCCTCTACCACCAAAACCTTACTGTCTTCAGCCTTTGTCACCACAAGCACACCACCTTCCACCATTAGTGCTACAGCTTCCACAATAACCTCCTTCCGCTCAACTACAAAATCAACAGAATTCTCTACAGCATTTATTTCGAATCCACCTTCATCAGGTAAATAACCTACAATCTCATTACTTTATCTATTTTACAGTTCAGGTGCTAAGGCACCACTAACAGTGGAGATTACAGCTCAGGACATTTTTTTAATACATTTTTGAACATTAGTTTGTTTCCTGTAACTCTATTCACTGTAAGTGATAAATAATGGGAAAGTACTTATCGAAGATAGTGTATCATGGAGACTCAGTGTATACGAGACCTAAAACCCATCTTCAGGCAAATATTAAACCCCCTACCACCCATCTCTCCCACCACCTCTAATTGATTGCTTATATGACCTAAAGCTACGACCATGTGATACTCCAGTCATTAGTCTTCTCTTCTTTTGTTTAATGAAGTAGTGGTCTTTCTTCTTGTGTCCATGTCACTTCCTGCATGACATGGACACTTCCAACCAGCTGTCCAGAGGCAGAGTCCTCTCAGGAGGAGTCTGAAGCAATAACTTCAGTATGAGAGGACTGCATGGGACCAGCGGGCGTGGGCACATCTGCAGTGCTGGATTTGTGGCCCCTTGCACCCAGAAATTTCATTGGTTTAATATATGTTTAGCCACAAGGTAAGATGGAAAAAAAAGAGCAAGATGGGTTAGATGGGGTTTAAGAGGGGGTTAATTTTTTTTTTCTGGAAAAAACTTCAAAATAAAATATACATGTTATAACCAGTAGGCATTTTTCATTGCATTTATTTTGTAAAGATTATAAAAAACTATAAAATATATTAGTATTTTGTTTCAGCATGTTAAAATGGTCTCAACATACAAACAAGACCTGCAAGCAACAAGGAGCAGAATGAGGTTTTCCAAGCATCTGCCACAATCACAAGCTATCAGTTTGCTTTAATCAGCTAAACCTCATTCAGGATGCATATTCACTAACAACTCAAGATTTGCTGAGTGAAAAAATTTCACCCAGCACTTGCATCTTTAGTCTCCCAGTTTAGAGGTTGACTTTAATGAAATGTGGAAAAACCACACAATGCGAATTGATACTACTTCAAGAGTCTTTATAAAGACAAGTTGACAAGCCATTTCCACAGGCTGACTTCCTCTGGTCTTGTCTTAGTAAAGAATCTTCAAATAGTGGAGCTGTACATTGTGTTGCGTTTCTGTTTTGCATTAAACTCTATGTGAGACTTAACATGGCCCAAGATAGCACAGCAGCAGTGGCTAGAATGCGTGGGATCACTTGAGAGGAAGGAGGATTGAAGTTTACATTAAGAATGGGGGATTTCCAGGATATGGCTATTTCTCATTTGGCTGCAGAGAGTACAAATATTTTTTGGTTACCCGACCTTGATGACCAATTCCAACTATATATAAAGGGATTTATTGAGTATATCAGAGCTCCAGGGAACATATATATTTCTTTGCACTTTTTTAGGTAAGCCTTGCAGCAAAAAAAAAATTAAATTGCTATGAACTGTATGGCAGCTAAAAGTGACTGCTGACCTCAAATCAAGCACAAATAAAATGAAAGACAAAAACGTCCTTAATAATAAGAACAAAAAAAGAAGGCAGCAAAGGGGTTGATTCAAAAAGAGCTAGCAATCAGAAAGTACAGTTTACTAAATGTCTGTTATCTTTATTCCTAAGCATCTTTCTTTCTTTGCTCTATTTTTTGCGTTTGCAGGCAAAGTTTTGGCACACGTCCGATTGCACTGCGGGCGGGGGGGGGGGGGGGGGGGTGGGTGGAGGGGAGCATTGAAATCAATGGCACCACCGCCATGCCCCCTCCTGCCCCAGAAGGCAGGGGGAGGTTTTGTGAGGGTTTGCAGTGCACCGCCTTCGGTGTGAACAAGCCCTCATTCAGGCAAGTTGTGTGCGACAATGGCACAAACCTGCTGGTTGCTTTTTGTTAAGGACAAATCGATACCAAACATTTGTAGAGCATTAGTAGTTTGCATTCGTAGGCACTCCTGACACATGTTTACGTTAGTATGCATGCATTTGCAGGGGCAGGAGACTTTACATTTTTTTACCTTTATTTTGTTTTACTTTATTTTTCTAAACATTTTTTACACAAGTCCCCTATGTGATCGCACATTGGAGGTGACAGATTCTATTTTGGAGGGAGCAAAGTGTCACCAGCACACAGACAAAATTGTTAAGTGATCATCTTTTATTGATGCATATCACATTGCTTCAATGTGATCACATACTGTACTTCAATAAAGGATGATCACTTGACCATTTTGCCTGGTGTGCTGGTGACACTTTACCCCCTCATTGATTCCAGTGGTGCCATCCGCAATCATTTCAGCACCCATCTCTAGGGGATTCTGTTAATGAGTGCAGTGGGACACCTATAAGATTCTACTTGAGGTGACATTAGGGGTCTATTAGACTCTTAGGGGTTGATTTACTAACCTTATAAACACACCAGGAACATGTATACACCTCTGTAGTGTGTTCCCTCCCAGCATGATCTATGGGTGGAATCTAAACACCTTTGTAGTGTGTACACACCCAGCAGGTGTGTTGTGCAAAGCCAAGCATGAATTACAAGGTAATGTTGTGTAAATTAGCTCTATGTTGTGTTGCTTGCGTTGATGAATGCAGGAATGTAAATGCATGAGCTAACCATTTTTGTCTAAACTGTGAAGCAGCATTATATATGCATCATGTGCATGATTTTTCCATATATGGCATTAGTGGAAATATGCTTTTAGAGACTTTTTGGTTGATAAATACGTTTTGCTGTGTGAAAATCACATGCACCTGGTGCGTGCATGTGTTTAGGTTAGTAAATCCCCCCCTTAATGTCACATTTGCACTTCAAAGAAGCCATTGAAGAACAGATCTTGCCCAGCTACTCTTGCCGGGAATGACAGCTAGAATGCCGGAAGTAATGTAATCAGTGTTGCTTCCAGCATCATTAAGCAGGGAGGAGATTGGTGCACGTATGTTCACTGGCCTCTCTTCCATCACAACCTCCTCAATAACATCTACTCACTCTACTGCAAGCTCAGTGACGTCTACCACAATATGCAATCTGCACTCCCCTTACACAGGTAAATGGATTTCAATTACTTTGATCCATCAAAAAGTGCAGTTAAGATAGCAAGTTTAGTAAATTGCAAGATTTTGAACAAATCACATGTTTCACATTCTTATTTCTTTAAGTTATCTCTAAGGTAAATCTCACTGTATTGTTTTGCTTTTACTGTTTTTAATTATTATGATTCCAACCAAATTGACAGTCTTTTTATTTTTCTCTTAGATTTTACTTCAACTGCAATTCCCTCCACTTTTTCAACATCTTCTTCAAGTACAAGTATGTCCACTGAGCCACATCCGATGACCTCTACTTCAACTGCGGCGTCCATTGCAGCCTCTGTTACTACACCATCCTCGCCATCCTCTACAACCCCTACCACTACGAATATCCCACAAACTTCACCCTCTAACACTATTACTCCATCTTCTCTTTCCTCTATCACAACATCTCTGTCTTCCTCATCCTCAATCATCACAACCTCATCCTCACTGACCCCTACCACCGTGACCTCAACGATAACAGCTACCTATTCTACTGTAAGTCCAACAACGCCTTCTGCAGCATCCAGCCTACATTTCTCTTCAACAGGTAAATGGATTGCAGTCATTTGGATTTATCTAACGAAGCAAATTAAGAGAGCAAGTTAGTAGTTTGTAATATTTTAAAAAGAAGCACAAAAACTAATTTTAAATACATGGCTATTTTATATTCATATTTGTTTTATTTTATTTTACCTAAACATACAGTATGTATAGCTGCCAGTATTCTTTTGTATTGTAATGCTTTTAATTGATTTTTTTTTTTTCATTTTGTCCTAGATTTCACAACTACCACGACCTCTGCAACATCTTCTTCAGGTACAAGTACTTCCATCAAACCTCACCAAACAACCTCTACTTCAACTGAAGAGTCCACTGCAAATTCTATTAATACCACCCCATTTCCACCATCATCTACAACTACCACCCTAGCATCACCATCCTCCACCACTGAAATCCCACCAACTCCACTCTCTACCACTACTACTCCATCTTCTTTTTCCTCTACAACAAAAGCTGTGCCTTCCTCATAAATTGACGGCAACTTCCTTCTGAACCTTTTGGATTCTCAACGCAAGGAATAAAGATACCAAATTATTCTGTTCCGGTTTAAAAAGACACCATCTGATTTTCTGTTCCATCACGGATCCCCTTTTTCTTGCTACTACTCGGAAAAGAGAAATAAACCCTATAGATCGAATTCTGGTATTCAGTTAAGGCAATAACTAACGTACAAAGCCGAGATATAGCTATATCTCCTGAATCCCCCATTTCTCTTTGACCGGATGCAATTACAGCAGCGGGATCACCATTTTCCATCTCGAAAATTTTCAGGACACACTCCACCGTGAGTTGAATCTATTTTTCTATTTGACTTGTTTTTTTCATTTTTTGCTTCTTTTTTCATACAACTTATACCCATTTCAAGTTCACAGAGCTCTGTTGCCACTTTTTCTCCCCTCCATTAAATATGGGATATCTTTTGCCATCTATTTGGAGATCCTAAAAACATAGGAAATTATATATATTCCCGATACTATATTTTTTCTGTCTATTTTGAAAACGTTCCATCATGCTTATTTTATATTCTTATTTGTTTTATATGTTTTCCTAAACATACAGTATGGATATCTAAGAGTATTGTTTTGCTCTAGATTTCACGGCAACAACAACCTCTGCAACACCTTCATCAAGTACAAGTTCTTTCACTGATCATTACCAAACAACCTCTACTGTAACTGAAAAGTCCACTGAAGTTTCTATTAATACCACCCCATTTCCACCATCATCTACAACTACCACCCCTGCATCACCATCCTCCACCACCAAAATCCCACCAACTCCACCCTCCACCACTACTACTCCTTCTTCTCCTACCTCTATGACAACAGCTCTGCCTTCCTCATCCTCTAGCATCACAACCTCCTCCTTTCTTACCCCTACCAACATGACCTCCACAATGACATCTACCTATTCTACTGTAAGTCCAACAATGCCTTCTACAACATCCAGCCAACATTTCTCTTCAACAGGTAAATGGATTGCAGTCATTTGGACTTATCTAACAGAGCAATCAATAGAGCAAGTTTAGTAGTGCATATTATTTTAAAAGAATCACAAAAACTAATTGTAAAGACATGGCTATTTTATATTCTTATTTGTTTGATTTTATTTTACCTAAACACACAACCTGTATAGCTGCCAGTATTGTATTGTGTTGTAATGCCTTTTATTGTTTCAAATAACTTTGATCTTATCAAATTTGACAGTCTTTTCATTTTTTTAATTTTTCCTTAGATTTCACGACTACCACCACCTCTGCAACATCTTCTTCAAGTGCAAGTACTTCCATCAAACCTTACCAAACAACATCTACTTCAACTGAAAGGTCCACTGGAAATTCTATTAATACCACCCCATTTCCACCATCCTCCACAACTACCACCCCAACATCACCATCCTCCACCACTGAAATCCCTCCAACTCCACTCTCTACCACTACTACTCCATCTTCTTTTTCCTCTACAACAAAAGCTGTGCCTTCCTCATCCTCTAGCATCACAACCTCATCCTTTCTTACCCCCACCACAACCACCTCCGCAATAACATCTACCCATTCTACTGCAAGCCCAACAATGTCTTCTACAGCATCCAGCCTGCATTTTTCTTCAACAGGTAAATGGTTTGCAGTCCTTTGAATTGATCTAACAGAGCAGTCAAGAGAGCAAGTTTAGTAGTTTGTAATATTTTGAAAGACTCACATAAACTAGTTTTGAAAGAAATGCTTATTTTATATTCTTATTTGTTTGATATTTTTCCTAAACATACAGTATGGATAGCCAAGAGTATTGTTTTGTATTGTAATGCTTTTTATTGTTTCTAATAACTTTGATCCCATCAAATTTGAATTTTTTTCATTTTCCTCTAGATTTCACGACTACCACGACCTCAGCAACATCTTCATCAAGTACAAGTACTTTCACTGATCATTACCAAACAACCTCTACTTTAACTGAAAAGTCCACTGAAGTTTATATTACTACCACCCCATTTCCACCATCCTCTACAACTACCACCCCAGCATCACCATCCTCCACCACTGAAATCCCACCAACTCCACCCTCTACCACTGCTACTCCCTCTTCTCTTTCCTCTACAACAAAAGCTGCGCCTTCCTCATCCTCTAGCATCACAACCTCATCCTCTCTTACCCCTACCACAACGACCTCCGTAATAACATCTACCCACTCTACTGAAAGCCCAACAATGTCTTCTACAGCATCCAGCCTGCATTTTTCTTCAACAGGTAAATGGTTTGCAGTCATTTGAATTGATCTAACAGAGCAGTCAAGAGATCAAGTTTAATAGTTTGTAATATTTTGAAAGAATCACATAAACTAGTTTTAAAGAAATGCCTATTTTATATTCTTATTTGTTTGATATGTTTTCCTA
>NW_017306297.1:208037-208689 GCF_000935625.1 Nanorana parkeri
TCATCTACAACTACCACCCCAGCATCACCATCCTCCACCACTAAAATCCCACCAACCTTATCCACTACCATTTCTACTCCAACCTCTCTTTTCTCTAGGATCACAACCTCACCCTCCCTTTCCTATACCAACACAACCTTCACATTAACATCTGCCCATTCTACTGCAAGCCCAATGATGTCTACCACAGTATCCAGTCCGCATTTCTCTTCAACAGGTAAGATGACTTCAATTTGTTTGATTTATCTAACAATGCAGTTAGGAGAGCAAGTTAAGTAGTGTACAACATTTAAACAATAAAATCAGATAGAATAATTTAAAAGACATTCTTTTTTTACATTCTTATTTGTCTGATGTTGTCCCCTAAACACATAAAGCCTACAATATAGTCTACAGTATTGTGTTGTATTACATTCCTTTTAATTGTTATTAATTAATATCATCTTAACACATTTGATAGTCCTTCCATTTTTCTCCTAAAAATCTCAGGTTCTTTTGCAAATTTTCTATGGATCAATAAAAAACGTATTCTCACAACATGGGGTTGGTGCTTGCGCTTTCAAAGCTGCTACCTGCTGCTACCGGCTGACAGACTGCTTCTGACAGCTGGAGCTCCGGCCACTTGCAGAGAGATCAGCGACCCTGGTTACCA
>NW_017306297.1:210790-225163 GCF_000935625.1 Nanorana parkeri
AAACTACTTATTAAACCTTCCCTTCCCCCAATTAAATATCCTCTAATCTTTAAAGTGACACTAAACTCAAGAGCTAAATCTCAAAAATGCATTCAAGTACCTTAACTATTAACAAAAATGTATCTTATTTGTGTACCAATCATCTGTAAATCCTCTAATCATCTCTGAATTTGTGCTGATACAGTCCTTTCTTCTGGGGGGTGGCTACTTTTGTTTCCCATGATCCCTGTGTGTGCTGTGAAGTAGCCACCACTCCAAGCTCCCTCCCGTGATGGACTACAATCTCAATACAAATTAGAAAACTAAATCTGAGATTGTAGTCCATCATGGGAGCAAGCTTGGAGTGCTGGCTACTTTGCAACACACAGGGACCAAATGGAACAAAATTAGCAACCCTCCAGAAGAAAGGACAGTGCCAGCACAAATTCAGAGATTATTGGAGGATCTAGAGCTAAGTATGCATGAAACACATTAGATACATTTGCTGTATACTGATTTATGAATTAAAGATTACACACCAATCTCCGTGTAACTATAAGGAAAGCTGGCTGGTTGTTAGCTGGTATGTGCACCCTGTCAACAGATCCAAGTGGACTGACCTGGAGCAGCATCAGGTATATACACTTATTAGTTCACCTGTGGCTCTCAACAGACAAGTTTACAGTATAGTTGATTGTAGTACATACATAACATTTTAGAGATGATGATTATTGGATGCAGAGAACCAAATAATAGCACAAATACTAATTAATTTCTGTTTTAATCATCCTGCAATATCAATCCCAAATATTGTTCTGTTGACTGGTTAAACAAATATTTGCTAAGTCATATGTGGACGGCTGTTGCTGACATCTATGTAAAATATTTGTTGCCTTGCTTTCTTGTGTTTTTCATTCCTCTATGAGATCTTAGTTTAAGCTTTATTAAAGAGTCTGTATTTGGGAAAAGACACTAAAAACATATGTATTTTTGTATGCTAAATGTAGGTAGATGAATTTCCTACATAAACAAGTACCTCATGCAGTTCACTTAATTATTAGGTAGTTCAGATTAAATAATATTCATAGTATAGTATGTTAAGGTTTTCATATTAGCTACAATGCCTTAATGTCAGTGGACAAATACAAATGGTGTAAACGATTAAAAAAATAAAATAGACAATTTATTATTCTACAGGACCGAAGTGTCCACCAAACAGCCACTATGAGCACTGTGGAACTGCCTGCCCTGCTACTTGTGTCAATCCTGGAGCTCCATCCACATGCACTCTACCCTGCACTGCATCTTGTATATGTGACCCTGGATACATTCTTTATGGAACAAAATGTGTCCCAGATGATAAGTGTGGATGTTGGGATGATGATAAGCACTATCCTGTTGGTTCTGAATTCTGGACAGATGACACTTGCTCTACAAAATGCAAATGTCTTTCACCTGGAAGTGGATTAGTATGTAACAGTGATTCATGTCCCAGTAACCAGTATTGTGGAATATCAAATGGTGTTCCAGGCTGCCATTATCTTGTATATGGTGTTTGTAGAGTCTACAATGACCCACATTATGATACATTTGACAGACTCAATCATGCCTTCATGGGGCTGTGCACTTATACTCTTGCCAAGCTGTGCAACAGTTCCTCTTTCTCTCCACATTATTTTAACATTGAAGCAAAGAATGAACATCGTGGAGATCCCAAAGTGTCCTTTGTAAAGCATGTTCTTGTCGAAGTATATGGCCAGAAGGTCAAAATCATGAAAAATGAGAAAGATCAAGTTTTGGTGAGTATAAAAATTGATTTTATCCTAGCTAAAACCTGTTTTTCAGCAAGGTATGTACTACTAATTCACATCAAATATTTTTACTCTATAATGACAGGTCAATGATATCTGGACCTCACTTCCTGTATGTTTGGTGGATGGAGCAGTGAGTGTGACTTGGACTGGAAAGTATATCAGTCTGCAGACAGATTTTAAGCTGACAGTCTCTTATGATGTAGACACCTCTGTAGAGGTAAAACTTCCAAGTAACTTCTCCAAACTGACCTGTGGAATGTGTGGTAACTACAACAATCGTAAATCAGATGATTCCATGATGCCAAATGGAGAACAAGCCAAGAACTCTGAAGAGCTGGGACAGAGCTGGATGGTTGAGGATGATGATCCACTTTGTAATCTGGGTGATCCTGAACCTTCACCTCCTCCAACCTGTCAACCAGGGAAAGAGGAGTTGTACAAGAGCGATGTATTCTGTGGCCTTCTGATAAGTAAAGATGGTCCTTTCCATGTTTGCAATTCTGTCATCAGTCCAGGAGGATTCTTTGACAGCTGTATCTTTGATATGTGCGCTCTAGATGGAGATCAAAAAACTCTGTGTAGCTTGCTAGCGGCTTATGCTGATGCTTGTCAAAAGGAAGGCATATCAATCATTTGGAGAAACAGTACATTTTGTGGTAAGTATATCCTGTGTTAGCTTTTGTATTACACTCAGCTATCACTATAGAAACTACAGATGGGCATGTGTTTTTTTGCTTTACAAAATAATAAAAGATCTCTGTTTATGCAGCCAAAGTATATGTATAAAAAAAAAAAACAGAAACATGGAGAATGATGTTTCTTTGATGTAATTATGTAGCTTCCATATCATTCTTGTCTTCTTATGAATCACAAATGTACCAAAATTGTAACTGTAGTCCACTTAAGACAAGCCCTCATATTGTAGCTTAAGGTTCTTCAGTATAAACGGAGAATGCATATTCTTCTGCTACATTATGAACACATATGAGATTGGTAAAAACACAAAAAAATTAATATAAAAAAGGTGCATTTTCTAATTCGTACATTCTCCATCTTCATAGACATTGTTTTTATCCAAAATAATAAAAAAATAGTTTGTTAGCAACCTATGTTGATGATAGAAAATGAATATACATGTAATATTTGAGCTGTTTTTATAGTTATAAATTTGTACTAAACTCAGACAATAGAAATTAGGAGAATATTTCTTGAAACATGAAAATTATTATCTAATTTCTAAGAATACTAAAGAATACCAAGATGCTTAGATTTGTATAATTTTATTGGTGGTCCATCTATAAAATATCCCAATTGATGTTCTTCCTTATATACTGAAAATGCATACTGAATATGTCTTCTAGAACAGGAGCTTGGACATTACTCATTCTTAGTGTCCATAAATATAGTATTTGAAACTAAAAATCCTTATATTGCACAATAGCATTTTACATAACTATGCAAATATAACCACACACATATACACACATGTATTACAAAATTATGTTTGTTTTTTTTCCATGTTTGTAGCATACTTACTATCATTTGCTTTTAAAACTGTGATAATAGGTGTATTAATAAATAGAAAATATGCCTTCAGAACCAAGTATTAACACACTTATTTGCCCATAACTAATTAATTTTTTTTATTTTTTTATCCCAATATTTTCTATAACCATTATAACCTGTAACTAATAAAATATTTCCATTTTTAGCACCTGATTGCCCAGAAAACAGTCATTTTAGCACCTGTGCACATGCCTGTCCGGCCACATGTCTAGAGCCACAACCACCAGAAAACTGTAGCCTGCCATGTTCGGAAGGATGTGAATGTGATCCAGGTTATGTCATCAGTGGGGGAACCTGTGTAATTGAGTCACAATGTGGCTGCTTCTTCAATGGCATTTATTACAGGGTAAATGGGAAAAAATAATTATTTTATTACTTTTATTCTTTATAGAAGTGTTCCCTGCAGCAAATGTATTCTTTCTCATTTACAGGAAGGTGAAGTCTTTATTAAGGGAAGCTGTGAGAGCATATGTACATGCAAAGGAGATAACACCATTACATGTGATCCAATGTCATGTAGTGGAGATGAAATCTGCAAGGTCCAAGATGGACTGTTGGGCTGCTACCCACCAAGCACAGCAATCTGCCACATATATGGAGATCCTCATTATACAACATTTGATGGCACAGTCCATCATTTCCAGGGATCTTGCTCTTACACTGTGACCGAGACATGTGCTAATACCTCCCACAGCTTTAGTGTCACCACACGTAATGAACACAGAGGTAACCCAAGCTGGACTGCCATAAACTCAGTGAACCTTACTGTTGATGGAGTAGACATATTTCTGGAAAAGAACAACATTGTTCAGGTATGTATTTTAAAATAATACATTTAAATATATACAATATATACATATACACTGAGTGGCCAGATTATTATGACCACCCCATCAGTACTTCGTTGGGATACTGACCCTGCAACTTACCCTCATGACGCAGGCCTTCCAGGAGATGCAGGCCAGTTATGAGCACCTGCTGCAGAGGATTGCCTCACAGGAGCAACGCATCGCAGAACGCACCGCGCTACCACCCTCGCCTCCCCCTACGCTGACGCGCACCCTGGAAGTGGTCTCTAGCGAGCCGTCAGTCAGCCTCCCTGAGCGGTTTTCAGGCGATCGGAGGAAGTATCGCTCCTTCATCATTTCCTGCGAGCTGTTGTTTTCCCTGAAGCCTCGTACATATGCCACGGACTTCGTCAAGGTAAGCACAGCGATTTCCTTGCTCTCAGGGCCTCCCCAGACCTGGGCGCACCAACTCCTACAGGCCGATGACCCAGTGCTGGCATCCTGGGAGTCCTTTGCCGCAGCTATGCAATGACTTTATGATGACCCCCTGCGTTCTTCAACGGCCAGGGGTACCTTGCGCACCCTCCGCCAGGGCAGACGTCTGGTGGAGGACTACATCATGGAATTCCGTGAGGTAACCCCGGATACGGGCTTGAACTAGGTGGCCTTGATTGACCAGTTCCGCTCAAGGATGAGCTCGCCCGCATCGGGGTGTCGAGCTCCTTGGGGGGCCTGATGGACTCAGTGACCCACCTGGATCGCCGCTTCCGTGAGAGACGACAGGAGCGACAACAGACCCCGCCTCCACCGGTGCGCCGGCCAGAGACCTTACTGCTTCCAGTTCCGGTATCTGTTCCTGCGGCGGCAGACGGTAACCAGGAGGAGCCGATGCAGATCGGGGCTGTTCGGGGCCCCCTGTCCACGGTGGAGAGAACCAGGAGACGAACCCTGCATCTGTGCTTGTACTGCGCAAAACCGGGCCATTTCCTGAAGGACTGTCCCATCAAACCCCCTACAGGTAGGCCGGAGGCACCCACGGTATGCATTAACCTACCTATGTATAACAACTCGTCTCATCTCACCATCCCTGTTTCCCTGCAGCTGGGCAAGAACGATATTGACCTCTCTGCCATCATTGATTCGGGCGCAAGCAGCTGTTTTATGGACAAGGATCTGGCCTCCCAACTAGGCATCCCGTTGCGCCCTAAGAAGAACCCATCCCAGCTGCATCTGGTGGATGGCAGCACCCTAAAGACAGGACCTATCGCCATGGAATCCCATCCCTTGCTCCTCCGCATCGGTATTCACCATTCCGAGAAGATCGTGTGGGACATTGTGCCTTCCCCCTTGTTTCCAGTCATTCTAGGCATCCCCTGGCTTAGGAGACACAACCCCACGATCAACTGGACCTCTGGCTCCATCACCTTCACGCCCCCCTCCGGTCCTCCTGTTCACGCGTCTCCGGCTCCAAGCCCTCCTACGGTTCTGGGCACCGTTGAACACAGACTGCCTGACAAATATCGGGACTATGCCGACGTTTTTGAGAAAAAGGGAGCAGACGCCTTGCCGCCACACAGGCCCTATGATTGCCCCATTGACCTGCTCCCTGGAGCCCCACTGCCGTACGGGCGCCTGTACAATCTGTCCGAACCCGAGACCAGGGCCCTGAAGGACTACATAGAGGAGAGCCTAGCTAAGGGGTTCATCCGCCCCTCGACCTCTCCAGTCGGGGCCGGCATCTTCTTCGTGGGAAAAAAAGATGGGGGTCTCCGGCCCTGTGTCGATTACCGGGCCTTGAACGACATCACCAAGAAGAACCGGTACCCGCTCCCCCTCATTCCCGACTTGCTGGACAGAGTCAAGGATGCCCGTTTCTTCACCAAAATCGACCTCCGGGGGGCCTACAATCTCATTCGTGTCAAGGAGGGGGATGAGTGGAAGACAGCATTCCGCTCACGGTTTGGGCACTACGAGTACCTTGTCATGCCCTTCGGGCTCTGTAACGCCCCCGCCACATTTCAGTGCTTCGTCAATGACGTCTTCCGTGACCTGTTGGATACCCATGTTGTGGTATACCTGGACGATATCCTTGTCTTTTCCAGAACGCTGCCACAACACGAACGGCATGTCAAATCGGTGCTCCAGCGTCTGCGGACCCACAGTCTCTATGGCAAGCTTGAAAAAAGCACCTTCGAAGTCTCGTCCATCGAGTTCCTGGGCTACATCCTATCCCCAGGCCGAGTGGAGATGGACCCCAGGAAGATCCAGGCCGTCCAGAATTGGCCTGTCCCCCGCAATCGGCGGATGGTGCAGCAGTTCATTGGCTTCGCCAATTTTTACCGCCGATTCATTCGGAACTTTTCAGCGATCTGCGCTCCCATCACTGCACTGACCAGGAGCAACACCCTGTTTGAATGGACCCCGGCGGTCCAACAGGCATTCCAGCACCTTAAGAGGCTGTTCACGCAGGCACCTATACTGGTACAACCAGACGCCTCTCGCCCGTTTTTTCTGGAGACCGACGCCTCCGAGGGGGCCATCGGGGCCGTTCTCTCCCAGGTCCAAGGGGAGAAGCAGCTTCTCCATCCCGTTGCCTTTTATTCCCGCAAACTCACCGGGGCCGAACGCAACTATGATGTGGGTGAGAGGGAGCTGCTCGCCATCAAGGACGCCCTGGAGGAATGGAGACATTTGCTGGAGGGAGCCGAAAACCCTGTGGTGGTGTACACCGACCATCGCAACCTGGAGTATCTCCGCAGTGCCAAGCGACTGCGTCCTCGACAAGCCCGGTGGGCTCTCTTTTTCTCCCGTTTTCGCCTCCAGATAACCTATCGACCGGGATCCAAGAATGGCAAGGCCGATGCCTTGTCCCGTATGTGCTCCTCCGAGACCGATCCTGCACCTCCGGAACCGATCCTGCCAGCCGCATACTTTCTGGCCACCCAACACTCCTTGATCGAGAGGATCCGACGGGCCAGCACGCCGGCTCCAGAGGAGGCAGCCCATCTGCCGATAAAGCAGGGGCTTCGTTACCACCAACAATGGATCTATGTCCCAGTCCCCCAGCGACTGCCTGTACTACAGCATCACCATGACCACCCCACAGCGGGCCACCGAGGTAGGCGCAACCCCACGGAATGCATCCTACGTCGGTTTTGGTGGCCCTCTTTGGCAGCCGACGTACGCTCCTTCATCGAGTCCTGTTCGGTGTGTGCACTCTACAAACGTCCCACCTCAAAACCCGTCGGGTTATTACAGCCTCTGCCAGTGCCAACCCTTCCATGGCGCAACATAGCCATGGATTTCATCGTGGACTTACCTCCTTCACAAGCTTGTACCACCATCATGGTGGTGGTAGACAGATGTACCAAGATGTCCCACTTCATTCCGACCTCCGGTCTCCCGACGGCCCAACAAACCTCGAACTTGTTCCTCCAACACGTATTCCGGTTGCACGGGCTCCCTGATTCCATTGTCTCAGACCGGGGCTCGCAATTCACCTCCCGCTTTTGGACCCAGTTTTGCCGTAGCCTTCATATCACTCGCAGCCTGTCTTCTGCCTATCACCCCCAGTCCAATGGGCAGACCGAAAGGACCAACCAAACCCTCGAGCAGTTCCTTCGCTGTTACACATCCCATCTGCAAGACGACTGGGTGAGCCATCTCCCCTTCGCAGAATTTACCTTCAACAATCAGCTTCATTCCTCCACCGGGCTCTCACCATTCTATGCCAACTACGGCTACCATCCCTCGACTCTCCCGGATCTCCCCCTTGATGTCCCGGTGCCTGAAGTGGCTCAACGGCTCCGCCTCCTACGAGAACTGAGGCGGACCCTAACGCAACAACTTCAGGCTGCGCAGCAGCGGCACAAGACGCAGGCAGACCGTAGACGCACGGAATCCCCCAGATACAAAGACGGGGACAAGGTGTGGCTTTCCACACAGCACCTCAAGCTGTCCTGTCCCTCCCGAAAACTGGGACCCCGTTACCTTGGTCCCTTCGAGATCGTGAGTATGGTCAACAACGTTGCCGCCAAGCTCCGGTTGCCTGCTTCCCTAGGAATCCACCCGGTATTTCACGTGTCCTTGTTGAAACCTCACCGTGCCAACCCGTTCCCGGGCCGGGCACCTGCTCCACCGCCTCCCATCCAGGTGAATAACGATGACGAGTACGAAGTCCAGGAGATCCTGGACTCCCGGCGCCGGCGTGGGGTCCTTGAGTATCTCGTCCACTGGAAGGGGTACGGTCCCGAGGAGCGTTCCTGGGAGCCCTCGGGGAACGTCCATGCGGACGCCAAGGTTCGGGCGTTCCATCGGGCTCACCCCGAGAGGCCTTCCCAGGGTCGCGTCCGGAGGCCGCTCCTTGGTGGGGGGCTCTGTCAGGAAGCAGGGGATGTTACCTCTACTCGGGGACCACGGGCACGGCGCAGGGCACGGGTTCCCCTTCAGCTCGGTAGAACACCTGGTGCCCGAGGTGCAGGTGCGCATGCGCGAGTCATGCGGCGTGGGCGCATGCGCAGTACGCAGGCTGCGCGCGCATCCCCGGGAGCATAGCGTTCTTGCATCATCTGGCTATCAGGTGTGAGCCTTGCTGGGGGAGGTTCCCAGTACACACCTTCATCTTCCTCGCCTGCCATTGGTTCCCGGGGAGGGAGGCCTCCTGGTTGCCTCGGTGACCAGGGGGTGGTCCTACCTCCCCTGGCTATAAAAACCTGGCCTGAGCTCTGGCTTATTGCTGAGTTATTCCACCTTATGGTGAACACCTAGCCTCCCTGCTGATCCTCCTATTGCCATTGCCCCTGTGTATCCTTCCCGATTACCGACCCTTGGACCGTCTTCCGCCTTTGAACCTTCGCTGCCTGCCTCGACCCGGATTGGACATTGACTACCCCTCTTGGATTATCCCTAAACTTGTACCGCGTTTCTGGACTGTCAGCTGCTTATTGCCAGTGGGTTCCTCATCTCACTACTAGCTCCCTGGGACGTCTGACATAATAACTCAGCCTTATACCATGGAACCCGCAGAAGCAGTGGATCCCATGACGGCACTGACCCAGCAACTTACCCTCATGACGCAGGCCTTCCAGGAGATGCAGGCCAGTCATGAGCACCTGCTGCAGAGGGTTGCCACACAGGAGCAACGCATCGCAGAACGCACCGCGCTACCACCCTCGCCTCCCCCTACGCCGACGCGCACCCTGGAAGTGGTCTCTAGCGAGCCGTCAGTCAGCCTCCCTGAGCGGTTTTCAGGCGATCGGAGGAAGTACCGCTCCTTCATCATTTCCTGCGAGCTGTTGTTTTCCCTGAAGCCTCGCACATATGCCACGGACTTCGTCAAGGTACGCACGGCGATTTCCTTGCTCTCAGGGCCTCCCCAGACCTGGGCGCACCAACTCCTACAGGCCGATGACCCAGTGCTGGCATCCTGGGAGTCCTTTGCCGCAGCTATGCAAAGACTTTATGATGACCCCCTGCGTTCTTCAACCGCCAGGGGTACCTTGCGCACCCTCCGCCAGGGCAGACGTCCGGTGGAGGACTACATCATGGAATTCCGTGAGGTAGCCCCGGATACGGGCTTGAACGAGGTGGCCTTGATCGACCAGTTCCGTATCGGCTTGTCCGAGCAGCTCAAGGATGAGCTCGCCCGCATCGGGGTGTTGGGCTCCTTGGGGGGCCTGATGGACTCAGTGACCCACCTGGATCGCCGCTTCCGTGAGAGACGACAGGAGCGACAACAGACCCCGCCTCCACCGGTGCGCCGGCCAGAGACCTTACTGCTTCCAGTTCCGGTATCTGTTCCTGCGGCGGCAGACGGTAACCAGGAGGCGCCGATGCAGATCGGGGCTGTTCGGGGGCCCCTGTCCACGGTGGAGAGAACCAGGAGACGAACCCTGCATCTGTGCTTGTACTGCGCAAAACCGGGCCATTTCCTGAAGGACTGTCCCATCAAACCCCCTACAGGTAGGCCGGAGGCACCCACGGTATGCATTAACCTACCTATGTATAACAACTCGTCTCATCTCATCATCCCTGTTTCCCTGCAGCTGGGCAAGAACGATATTGACCTCTCTGCCATCATTGATTCGGGCACAAGCAGCTGTTTTATGGACAAGGATCTGGTTACTGCGCAAAGCCGGGCCATTTCCTGAAGGACTGTCCCATCAAACCCCCTACAGGTAGGCCGGAGGCACCCACGGTATGCATTAACCTACCTATGTATAACAACTCGTCTCATCTCATCATCCCTGTTTCCCTGCAGCTGGGCAAGAACGATATTGACCTCTCTGCCATCATTGATTCGGGCACAAGCAGCTGTTTTATGGACAAGGATCTGGCCTCCCAACTAGGCATCCCGTTGCGCCCTAAGAAGAACCCATCCCAGCTGCATCTGGTGGATGGCAGCACCCTAAAGACAGGACCTATCGCCATGGAATCCCATCCCTTGCTCCTCCGCATCGGTATTCACCATTCCGAGAAGATCGTGGGGAACATCGTGCCTTCCCCCTTGTTTCCAGTAATTCTAGGCATCCCCTGGCTTAGGAGACACAACCCCACGATCAACTGGACCTCTGGCTCCATCACCTTCACGCCCCCCTCCGGTCCTCCTGTTCACGCGTCTCCGGCACAGGCACCTATACTGGTACAACCAGACGCCTCTCGCCCGTTTTTTCTGGAGACCGACGCCTCTGAGGGGGCCATCGGGGCCGTTCTCTCCCAGGTCCAAGGGGAGAAGCAGCTTCTCCATCCCGTTGGCTTTTATTCCCGCAAACTCACCGGGGCCGAACTCAACTATGATGTGGGTGAGAGGGAGCTGCTCGCCATCAAGGACGCCCTGGAGGAATGGATCTCCCCCTTGATGTCCCGATGCCTGAAGTGGCTCAATGGCTCCGCCTCCAACGAGAACTGAGGAGGACCCTAACGCAACAACTCCAGGCTGTGCAGCAGCGGCACAAGACGCAGGCAGACCGTAGACGCACGGAGTCCCCCAGATACAAAGACGGGGACAAGGTGTGGCTTTCCACACAGCACCTCAAGCTGTCCTGTCCCTCCCGAAAACTGGGACCCCGTTACCTCGGTCCCTTCGAGATCGTGAGTATGGTCAACAAAGTTGCCGCCAAGCTCCGGTTGCCTGCTTCCCTGGGAATCCACCCGGTATTTCACGTGTCCTTGTTGAAACCTCACCGTGCCAACCCGTTCCCGGGCCGGGCACCTTCTCCACCGCCTCTCATCCAGGTGAATAACGATGACGAGTACGAAGTCCAGGAGATCCTGGACTCCCGCCGCCGGCGATTCTGTAGCTGGAAAGTGACACTGAATGCAGGAAGTGATGTAATCTCTTCCTGCTGGGCGGACCAATTGGAGGCCACTCTGCAGGATGCACTTGATGATGCAGACTGGGACATGTTCAGACGCAGCTCTGATGACATCAACGTGTTTACGGAAGCGGTTGTGGGATTTATCGGAAAACTGGTCGATGACATCATACCGAAAACGACCATCAGAATATTTCCCAACCAGAAGCCGTGGGTGGATAAGACCATCCGCAATGCTCTGAGATGTCGCACCGCGGCCTATAATGTGGGACTTGAGTCGGGGGATATGGACTCGTTTAAGGCTGTGTTATACAGTGTCCGGAAAGCGGTAAAAGAAGCGAAGCAGCGCTACGGAAGGAAACTGGAGTCACAGTTCCAATAGAGTGACTCCGGAAGCCTGTGGCAGGGACTGAGAACAATGACGGACTATAAGGCACCAACATCCGGCACGGTGAATGCGGGCGTGTCCTTGGCAGACGAGCTGAACACTTTTTTCGCTCGGTTTGAGGCTGCAGCTAACGGTAACGGCTGCAGACAGGAAGAAAATTCCAATTTTGGGAGCGCGTTCGTTATTTCCGAGCATGATGTAAGGAGAGCCTTCAGGAGAGTGAACACCAAAAGCAGCAGGACCGGACGGAATCTCAGGTCGGGTCCTTAGAGCCTGCGCTGACCAGCTAGCACCCGTGTTCACAGAAATATTCAATCTCTCCTTAAGCCAGTCGGTAATCCCGACGTGCTTTAAAAAGTCCATCATTGTTCCAGTCCAGAAGAAAACCCATCCTGCTTCTCTCAATGATTACCGCCCTGTAGCTCTGACCTCAGTAGTGATGAAGTGCTTTGAGAGACTGGTCAGAGACTTCATCATATCTTCACTACCAAACACACTAGATCCATTACAGTTCGCTTATCGACCAAACCGTTCACCAGATGATGCTATCACCCACCTCCTTCATATATCGCTCACACACTTAGACACTAAGAAGAGCAACTATGTCAGGATGTTGTTTGTTGACTACAGTTCAGCGTTCAACACTATAATTCCCTCCATACTCACCACCAAGTTGAAACACCTGGGGATTAGCCCATCTATGTGTCAGTGGATCTCCAACTTTCTTACTGGCAGACCACAAGCAGTAAGAATGGGCAGATATGTCTCAGCCTCCCTCACCCTCAGCACTAGAGCCCCTCAGGGTTGTGTTTTGAGCCCCCTGCTGTACTCACTGTACACATATGACTGCATGGCCACTACCAACTCCACTACTATCATCAAGTTTGCTGATGATACTGTTGTGGTCGGACTGATTGCCGGCAACAATGAGACGGCCTATTTGGAGGAGATTAGGAATCTGGAGAATTGGTGCCAGAGGAACAACCTCCTCCTCAATGTCAGCAAGACAAAGGAGTTGATAGTGGACTTCTGTAAAAAGCAGGAGAGAAAATACCAGACCCCCATGATCAATGGAAGCCCAGTGGAGAGAGTGGATAGTTTCAGATACCTCGGTGTACATATTACGCAGGACTTGTCATGGTCTTGTCATATCAACACCGTGGTGAAAAAGGCTCGGCAACGTCTTTTCCATCTTAGACGCTTGAGGGACTTCAGACTGCCCGCTAGGGTGCTTATTCCTGCACCATAGAAAGCATCCTGATGGGAAACACCACTACCTGGTTTGGGAACAGCACCGTGCAGGACAGACGAGCTCTTCAGAGGGTGGTGCGAGCAGCTGAGAGAATCATCCAAACTAAACTCCCTGACCTGAATTCGATCTATAGCAAGCGGTGCTGGACCAAGGCCAGGAAGATTATGAGGGACTTCAGCCATCCCAACAATGGACTTTTTTCTTTGTTGAGGTCTGGGAAGCGTTATCGCTCCCTGAAGGCCAACACAGAGAGACTGAGGAGAAGTTTCTTCCCTCAGGCTATACGGTCTCTTAATCAGACCACTATATAGTCATATAATCTACTGTCTGATTAGATAAGTATTCTCACATTACTGCACATCCGCGCTTTAAAAGAAAATGGTCAAGGAAAGGTCAATACATTGCTGGTCATCACTTTAATTCATTTTACCCCGTATTGCTGCTGTTGGCACTCGCACACTTACATTCCATATTGTATTAGCATTTTTAGTCAAATTTAAATTTGAATATTTAAGAGGGTCCAAACAGAACAGAAAAAAAGTTTTAAAAGTTTTAAAAAATAAATAGAAAATGATCGTGCGGAGCTAGCAATGACAGCTAGCTCCGCCCAACAGTTTTCTATTGTCCGGCAGTTCTGCTGCCGTCGAAAAAAAAGAAAAAAAAAGTCTCCCGCTCCCGGCCGCCCAGGAGAGAAACACTGATTTTTCTTTTTTTTTCTTTATTCTGACACGGAGCCGCGTCAGAATAGAAAAAAAATAAAATAATGTTTGCCGATAGGATTGCATTGCTAGATTCTTATTGGCTATTTTAATTTGCAATAGCCAATAGTAAATTAGCATTGCATGCGCCCTCTCCTGCAGTTCTCCATCAGGTCATTCAGCAGAGGGCGGGTGCAATGCTAGTTTACTATTGGCTATTGCAAATTGAAATAGCCAATAGGAAACTAGCAATGCAATCCTATGGGCAAAAATATATATATTTTTTCTATTCTGACACGGAGCTGTAAAAATCAGTGTTTCTCTCCTGGGCGGCCGGGAGAGTTTTTTTTTTCTTTTTTTTTTACTGCAGCAGAACCGCCGGACAATAGAAAACTGTTGGGCGGAGCTAGCTGTCATAAAGAAAAAAAAGCAGTGTTTCTCTCCTTGGGGGTCGGGAGCGGGAGACTCCCTGAGTGCCCGGGAGAGTTTGCTGTCTGGAGATCAGTGTCCCTGGTTAGTTGGTAACCAGGGACGCTGATCTCTATGCAAGTGACCGGAGCCAGCCGTAAGATCAC
>NW_017306297.1:225766-256931 GCF_000935625.1 Nanorana parkeri
TATATATTTACATTTTTATTTAGGTAAAATCCATAGATGTCTATAATAATGTTACAGTTTTAACCATTCTATCAAGTTGCATATGACCACTATGTTCTTTTGTAACTGTTGTTTCATGATAACAGAACATACTAGACATGTGCACCAGCAACAAATGTGTTTCGTTTCATTTTGATTCGGATTTTGCTTTATTTTGTTTTTTGAAATTCGGGTTCGAAAGTCAATTTGTTTTGGAATTCGGATTCGGACGAAATTTGTTAGCGGAAATCCGTACGAAAGTTTGTTTCTAATTTGTTTCGTATTTGTTTCATTCGTTCGTTGCAGCAAAGTGACATTTAAGAGGGAAAAAAGGTTTTTGTTCTCAAATGTCACTTTGCTGCAACGAAATTTCGGCCAAAAAAAACGAATCGTAAATTCGGAATCAGGATTTGGAATTTCGTTATATCTGTAATTCGGATACATCCGAATCTCCGAATTTCCGAAATTTTGTCAGAATTTCGATTCGGAACTAAACGAATCGCACATGTCTAGAACATACCAACAATTTTTTATAGCATGGTTATTTGATAAAAACATATAAGGTATACATGTATTGAAACGAAAAAAACAAGACAAGCCAACTGTAACGTTAGTAGATACACGAAAGAGAGGCAGCTCCCACCGATCAAAAAGACCTTCGATCTGGGAAACAAAGATCTAGGTTCTGATGAAGGGGGCGTGCCCCTGAAACGCGTAGACCTTTTGAACTCAGGACGCTGATTTGTTTCATCCCGTCAGACTCCCGCTGCCAGAGATTTTAAATTGCATCGTCTCTTACATGCTTTTAATCACCAACCTTTTGTAAGCATAATTTCAGTTGTGTGCCGTACAAATAAATGTTCACTATGGAGGCGCTCTGTTTTGTTCTATGTTTCCCATACATGTATTGACTCCAGAGTTATAACTTTTTTGAAAATATCTTTGTAGGTTTGAAGGGGTAGCCATTGTATTTATCAGATATTTTACAATGACTGTAAATTAGAGGTTGTTAGTATGTTTTATTCAGTGTGATTATGGCAGTAAAATGAAAATACACAGGTTACTAGACATGTGCGATTTGCTTCGTTACGAATCGAAATTCGTACGAATTTTCCTGAAATTCAGAATTTCGGAGCATCCGAAATCCGAATGGCAGTTTCCGAATTATATCCGAAATACGAAATTCCGTTAATGAATTTCGGATCCGAATTTCTTTGAAACAGGAACTAATATTACCCCTGTAATGGAGGTTGAACAGCATGACAAGATTTTTTTTTAATCCGAGATACGGATCCGCTGCTGCTGATGCATTACAATACACAGTTACACACACAGGCAGGAAATACGAAATTCCGTTGACGTATTTTCGTTCCGTTACGAACATTCGTTATATTAAAGTTAAAAAGCAAAGTACATTTATATTGGAGTTGATGGTAGTTTTTTTTTTAAGTCCGAAATACGGAATTCGGAATACGGAATCCGTTAACGGAATTCGTATTTCGTTTTGGTTGACCAATCAGAGGTTCTCTTCTGCTGCTGAGAGTTGCATTACAAATACAGGCAGTAAATACGAAATTCCGTTGACGTATTTTCGTTCCATTACGAACATTCGTTATATTGAAGGTAAAAAGCAAAGTACATTTATATTGGAGTAAAAAGCAAAGTACATTTATATTGGAGTTGATGGTAGTACGGAATTCGGAATACGGAATCCGTTAACGGAATTCGTATTTCGTATTAAAAAACAACTACCACTCCAATATTAACAAAGGTATTTTGCTTTTTAACTTCATCATAACGAATGTTTGTAAAGTTACGAAAATATAACCGCCACTAACGAAAATTCGTATTTCGTACGAATCCGAATCCGAATTGAGTTCAGTTACGAATTCCGAAATACGAAATAACGGATATTCCGAAACGAAACGAAACAGAACAAATTTTTTGACGGCACACAAGTCTACAGGTTACACAGGTTACAGATTCCCATGCTGTGTTTATCTGCAAACAAAGCTGCAGAGTGCAAGTTTATAACCTTGGTGCCATCATAATTGCTTGTAAAATGATTATTGGTCCCTTAACATTTGCATTTGCATGTGTTTAGCAGTAAAATGTCATTAGGATCAAATAACTTGTGATACTTCTTAGATGCACAGCCAGGTAGGCACACTTTAATTCAGAGAGTCACTTGATATGTTACTTTCACCATATTGTTATTTTAGAAGAAATAAATCTAAATGCATTTTCCTGATTTCCTTTTTTCAGGTCAACAATGTAGTTGTCACACTTCCTGTAAATATATCAGGCATAATTATTACACAGCGTGGCCAGTATGTCACAGTGGGTACACATTTTGGATTTGAAGTTCAGTTTAACGGTGACCATGAGCTGCTGGTGAAAGTGAAAGAGAACTACAAAGGAACATTATGTGGTCTGTGTGGAACATTTAATGGTGATCACCGTGATGACTTTATGACACCTGATGGCAGCATTGTAGCTAATGTCAATGACTTTGGAAATAGTTGGAGAGTCCCTGATGATGGATGGATGTGAGTATACGAAACATTGTATGCAAAAGTAGCGTAGCCTTTAGACAGTTTCCGAATTATATCCGAAATACGAAATTCCGTTAACGAATTTCGGATCCGAATTTCTTTGAAACAGGAACTAATATTACCCCTGTAAATGAGGTTGAACAGCATGACAAGATTTTTTTTTAATCCGAGATACGGATCCGCTGCTGCTGATGCATTACAATACACAGTTACACACACAGGCAGGAAATACGAAATTCCGTTGGCGTATTTTTGTTCCGTTACGAACATTCGTTATATTAAAGTTAAAAAGCAAAGTACATTTATATTGGAGTTGATGGTAGTTTTTTTTTTAAGTCCGAAATATGGAATTCGGAATACGGAATCCGTTAACGGAATTCGTATTTCGTTTTGGTTGACCAATCAGAGGTTCTCTTCTGCTGCTGAGAGTTGCATTACAAATACAGGCAGGAAATACGAAATTCCGTTGACGTATTTTCGTTCCATTACGAACATTCGTTATATTGAAGGTAAAAAGCAAAGTACATTTACATTGGAGTAAAAAGCAAAGTACATTTATATTGGAGATGATGGTAGTACGGAATTCGGAATACGGAATCCGTTAACGGAATTCGTATTTCGGATTAAAAAACAACTACCACTCCAATATTAACAAAGGTATTTTGCTTTTTAACTTCATCATTACAAATGTTTGTAAAGTTACGCAACTTTGTAAAGTTTAGGCAAATCTTACCCTGAAAATATTATCAGAATAGCAAGGTTCCATAACTTATTTATGATATTTACTAAAAACTTGTTAAAAGTGACTTCTAAGCACTTATTAAAGACACAAATTAATGCAGCTCTGTAATCATCATTAAAGAGAACTAAGGCCAAACCTTTTTTTTGGCTATAGTTCTCTTTTGGGTCACAGGACTACATTTACTAATGTACTTCTGCTACCCAAACTCATCATATAGAAGGCTAATTCCTGCTATATTCAGACATTGCAGAGCCGGACTGCAGCCGGGAAAGATCCTAATAATATTGAGTCACAGCCAGCGGTTTCCACCCCATCACCTTCTCTGTCTCTCCAATGAGCGATGGAGGAACAGCAAGAAAGCAGGGGCAAATCCCTGGCAGGGAGCGGTGAATGATAGTCACCCCTCTCTGTAGGGAGAAGCCGTGAGCTGAGCAATCAGCGGTTTGCGATCACAAAGTTCTCAAGCTATAGAGCCAGCGTGTGACAGCTGAAGAGTATATTTTACTCTCCCTGAAGCTCTCCTTTAAAGAGTTAGCTCACCTTTTAGGATATTTTAAAAAAAAATACATATACTGTACATTACAGCTTGGATTTTGAGTTTAAAGGAGAACTATGAGGTGAGTGCTTTTCACTCACCTCATAGTTCTAGCCGACCTGTGACAATGAGACTGTCACAGGTCGGCTCAGTAGATCGGGAGGTGAGCGAACACATACCGGCGTTCGCTCACCTCTCGATCTTGTCACGGCTCTCTGCCGTGACAAGGGAGGGGCTGGATTCCCCCGCTCCGATCCGTCATCGCTGACTGGCGGAACAGACAGGGAGGGGGCGGGTACAGCTGTCTCTGCCTCTAGATAGGCAGAGCCAGCTGTCAGTCACGCAGCTGGGTGGATCCAGACTTCATTGTCAGGATCCGCTTCAGCTGCGGCGTCTCAGTATACCGCGAGCAGCAGC
Organism: Nanorana parkeri; assembly: GCF_000935625.1. Taxonomy (NCBI): domain Eukaryota; kingdom Metazoa; phylum Chordata; class Amphibia; order Anura; family Dicroglossidae; genus Nanorana; species Nanorana parkeri. Next base: position 230,034 of record NW_017306297.1, read on the forward strand.
TCGCGGTATACTGCGGCGTCTCAGTATACTGCGAGCTGCAGCTCGCGGTATACTGCGGCGTCTCAGTATACTGCGAGCTGCAGCTCGCGGTATACTGAGCCTAGGGTGACAAGAGGACGCTAGTTTGTGTCCTCCCGTTACCCTAAGGAGAACCATGGGGAAAAGCCTTAACCCCATAGTTCTCCTTTAAATACTGTCCCCTGTTTTTAAAAATTATTCTTACTTTTCATATTGTTGTTGTGCTCTCCCCATCTCCGTGGATGCATGCTTCAAGCCCCTCATAAACAAGCACTTGGCTACAAGAACTCAGCCCACCTAACCACGCATGTACAGTCCATTCTCTCTGTCTCTCAAAGAGCACTGAGCTCAGCCACTACTGGGACTGGTGGTGGTGGTGGACTGTGCATGCTTGATTAGATAAGTCAAGTTCTTATAGCCGAGTGCTTGTCGATCAAGGGCAGAGGCCGTACATTCAACAGCACAGTCCTTCCTGCCATGTAGTCAGGACAGAGAGGGGGAGCCCAGTAAGAATAATTTTTGAAAATAGAGAAAAGTATTTTAACCTACAATCTAAGCTGTAATGAATTTAGATTTTTTTTTAAAATTGGCATTAAAGGTGAACTAACCTTTTAAATGTATTTTTTAAAAGCAAGCAATGTAAGTACTTGAATTTGACCTGGTATTAGCCTCTTGAATTCCTTGTAGACCAGGGTTGGAGTGTGAGAGCAGGGGTCAGTAAAAGGAGGCAATCAGTGCATGTGCTGTCAAGGACCATGCTGATAAGAAGAAAAAGCAGATTGACAGAGAAATGAGTTTACCACTAGCTGCTTCTTCTTTACTGCCCAGTCCCCAGCTGAGGCAGGTGCAGGACTACTTGGGCATATAGGAGGTGGGTTGAATTATTCTGGCTATCACACTGGCAACAGAAACAGTACCCTTAGGGGAATCTCTAGACTGAAACTGTATATTACAAGTTGTCTTTTCTTTTTTTATCTTATAATAGACTATTCATTTTTTACTGTTACTAGTTATGTCTGGAGTTCTGCTTTAAATGTTCATATATTAATAGACATGTGCGATTTGTTTCGTTACGAATCGAAATTCGTACAGATTTTTTTTTATCCGAAATACGGATCCGCTGTTGCTGAGGGTTGCATTACAGTACACAGGCAGGAAATACCAAATTCCGTTGACGGAATTTCGTTCCGTTACGAACATTCGTTATATTGAAGTTAAAAAGCAAAGTACATTTGTTAATATACTGGAGTTGATGGTAGTTTTTTTTATCCGAAATATACGAAATTCGGATCCAGAATCCGTTAACGGTATTCGTATTTCGTTTGGTTGACCAATCAGAGGTTTTCTCTTCTGCTGCTGAGAGTTGCATTACAATACAGGCAGGAAATACGAAATTCCGTTGACGGAATTTCGTTCCGTTACGAACATTCGTTATATTGAAGATAAAAAGCAAAGTACATTTGTTAATATATTGGAGTTGATTGATGGTAGTTTTTTTTTAATCCGAAATTCGGATCCGGAATCCGTTAACGGAATTCGTATTTCGTTTGGTTGACCAATCAGAGGTTTTCTCTTCTGCTGCTGACAGTTGCATTACAATACAGGCAGGAAATACGAAATTCCGTTGAAGGAATTTCGTTCCGTTACGAACATTCGTTATATTGAAGTTAAAAAGCAAAGTACATTTGTTAATATATTGGAGTTGATGGTATTTTTTTTTTGGCCGAAAATATGAAATTCGGATCCGGAATCCGTTTACGGAATTCGTATTTCGTTTGGTTGACCAATCAGAGGTTTTCTCTTCTGCTGCTGAGGGTTGCATTACAATACAGGCAGGAAATACGAAATTCCGTTGAAGGAATTTCGTTCCGTTACGAACATTCGTTATATTGAAGTTAAAAAGCAAAGTACATTTGTTAATATATTGGAGTTGATGGTATTTTTTTTTTGGCCGAAAATATGAAATTCGGATCCGGAATCCGTTAACGGAATTCGTATTTCGGATAAAAAAAACAACTACCACATAGACTCCAATATTAACAAAGGTATTTTTGCTTTTTAACTTCATTATAACGAATGTTCCTACAGTTACGAAAATGTGCCAAAAGTAACAAAAATTCGTATTTCGTACGAATCCGAATTGAGTTTCGGACGCGAATTACGAAATACGAAATAACGGATATTCCGAAACGGAACAAATTTTTTGACGGCGCACAAGTCTATATATTAATGAAGGGAGCAGTGCTATTAACAGCAAGGGTCCTTGCCCATGCCTACTCTGACCAAAGGTAGAGTGTAATATTGAACATATAGGTCAATTAATATATGCACTAATTATATATTATACATTTTTCTAAAGATGTGATTCTACTCCTCCACCTCCTCCTGTCTGTCCTCCCTCTGTACAACAAGAAGCTGAAAAGAAATGCTGGATTATTAAACAGAGTCATGGACCATTCAGCACTTGCCATTCTTACCTTCGTCCACACCAATACTTTGAGAGTTGTGTCTTTGACCAGTGTGTCACAGGTGGAAGTGATGATCTGCTCTGTAGTGTCCTAGAATCTTATGTTAAAGCTTGTGATGCTGTGGGTGTTATCTTGGATGACTGGATAAATAACACAATCTGTGGTAAGACTGTAATATGTTGTGTAACTGCATTTTTTCTTGTAAAGATGTTTTCATTGTGTAAAGTCCTACACTGTGTTCAATATTTTACAGATCCAAGTAGATTATCAACATTACCACCTATAACATCGACTACTCCAACTACTACTTCTGTTTCAATAATTACTTCCACCAGATTTCCCACAGCAGCTGTTGTTTCAGGTGAATTAATTTATGATATCAAATAAATGGGGGTACATTTATAAAGCAGTGAGCACAACTTTTACAAAACATTCACTAGTGGTGAATATGCACCCAGTGTCTTTTGAAAGCTTGAAAGCACACAATATATTATCCTGGAAACTTGTTAAGTTTTGTATAATATATCATAAACCAGCCTGTGCAGTAGTACTTAGAGATTTGCTCCATCAGCTGTTTTATGACAGTGTGTGTAATTAATGGTATACATAATTTGGTATACATAATTTAGTATGACAGCTGAGCCACATTTTTTAAAGCCTTTGTTTACTAAAAGTGCACTATTTTGGATCTTTAGAACTATCAGGACAGTCAAGGCATTTCTTATTTATAATCTACCGCAGATAATACAGTATCCCTGCCACCAGAACAGACAACATCTCGTGTTGTCATGACTAGCAGTCAAGGCACCACAATTTCTACTACATCACACAGCACTGAGGTTATTCAATCAGTACAATCAACAACTTCTACAACCAATATCATAAGTACTAGGACCACAGAAAATACAACAACAAGAAATACAACAGCTAAACCAACTAGTACAAGATCAGGTAAAAAAAATAATTTTGAATGTTGAGTACAAATACCATCAACCCAATAATCAAGACATATCCAATCTATATTCTATATTCACAGAAACCACAATATCTCTCCCACCAGAACACACAACATCTCCCGATGCCACAACTAGCAGTCCAAGCTCCACAGTTTCCACTACATCAAGCAGAACAGAAGTTACTCCATCAGTGCAATCAACAAGTATAGGCTCTACATTTTCTGGTACATCAGGAAACTCGTCTGTTCTTCCATCACTACCCCATTCTGAAAGCAGCACTACTTTTAAACCAACTAGGACAACAACAGGTAAATAAAATGCATGTTTGGTTATTGAGATCTAATACCATCAACCCGATTATCAAAACATTCCTTATCTATATTTTGCCACAGGTACCATAGTATCTCTCCCATTAGAACACACAACATCTCCTGCTACCGCCACTAGCAGTCCAAATTCCACAATTTCTACTGCATTAAACATTACAGTGGTTAGTCCAACAGTGCAATCAACACGTTCTACAATCCCTACCATAAGTACTGGAAACACAAGTTATACCACAAGCTTTACTGCTTCAACAAGGAGCACTACACTTCCACCAACAGAACAGCAAATCACTATAACTACAAGTAGTAGTGGAGTTATATCAGAAAACACAAGTGCTTTTACATCACTACCTCTTTCTGTAAGCAGCACTACTTTTAAATCAACTACTATGAAAACAGGTAAATAAAAATATCTTTGGTTATTTATTAGCAATACCATCAACCCAATGATCAATCCTTTTTTTGAATCTATGTTCTGCAACAGATATCACAGTGTCCCTTCCACCAGAAAACAAAACATCTCCTGCTGGCACAGCTAATTTAACAGCTAGGACAACAAGTACTTCAACGGAATCTTCAACCACTGTAGCTACAGATAGTAATGTGGGCTCAACACTTTCTGGTACATCAGGAAGCATATCTGTTGCTTCATCACCACCTCCTTCTGCACGCAGCACTAATTTAAAATCAACTAGTACAGCAACAGGTAACTCAAATGCATATTTGATTATTAAGTAATTAAACCACCAGTACAATGTTTAGAAATGTGTTATATAAAGTATGTGTATACATTTTTGCAACAGGTACCACAGTATCTCCACAAGAACAAACAACATTGTCTGCTACCACAACTAGCTTAGGCACCACCCCTTCTACTACATCACACAGCACAGAAGTTACCCCATCAGTGCAAACAACAAGATCTACAACCGCTACCACAAGTCCTTGGACCACAAGCTATACTGCTTCAACAAGGAGCCCAACACTTTCACCAACAGAACAGCAAATCACTATAACTACAAGTAGTAGTGGAGTTATATCAGAAAACACAAGTGCTTTTACATCACTACCTCTTTCTGTAAGCAGCACTACTTTTAAATCAACTACTATGAAAACAGGTAAATAAAAATATCTTTGGTTATTTATTAGCAATACCATCAACCCAATGATCAATCCTTTTTTTGAATCTATGTTCTGCAACAGATATCACAGTGTCCCTTCCACCAGAAAACAAAACATCTCCTGCTGGCACAGCTAATTTAACAGCTAGGACAACAGGTACTTCAACGGAATCTTTAACCACTGTAGCTACGGATAGTAATGTGGGCTCAACATTTTCTGGTACATCAGGAAGCATATCTGTTGCTTCATCACCACCTCCTTCTGCACGCAGCACTAATTTAAAATCAACTAGTACAGCAACAGGTAACTCAAATGCATATTTGATTATTAAGTAATTAAACCACCAGTACAATGTTTAGAAATGTGTTATATAAAGTATGTGTATACATTTTTGCAACAGGTACCACAGTATCTCCACAAGAACAAACAACATTGTCTGCTACCACAACTAGCTTAGGCACCACCCCTTCTACTACATCACACAGCACAGAAGTTACCCCATCAGTGCAAACAACAAGATCTACAACCGCTACCACAAGTCCTTGGACCACAAGCTATACAACTTCAACAAGGAGAACAACACTTCCACCAACAGAACAGCAAACCTTTACAACTATAAGTAATAGTGTACCTCCTTCTGCAAGCAGCACTATGTTTAAATCAACTAAGACTACAGTATGGAGCACGCTTCCTACAACAAAACATTCAGCCACTGTAACTACAGTTAGCAGTGTAAGTGCAATTTCAAGCTACACTACTTTCAGATTCACAGCTACATTAACAGGTAAGTAAAATATAATATCCGTGTGTTTTTGAATTTAATAAACTGACAAATTGGTAATAATTCTGATGCTGATCTAGTAGTGTATAATGGAACTTTTGTAAAAGAAAGGAGGATGAAATGAGAATAAGACCGACTTTAAAAACCCTAAAGTTTAAATCTAGCTTTAACTTTTGATAGTCCACAAGATCAATAAAAAACAACAACATGTGGTTCCCCCAACAATTCATACCAGACCCTTTAAGTCTGGTAGGAATTTTAAGAAGAAACCCCAATGCCATATGAATGAAAAAAAAGTGGGGTCCCCCTAAAATCCCATACAAGACCCCTTAATTCAGGCAGCAGCCTGGGAATGCAGGAAAGGGGGATCAAGCAAGTGTCCCTCCCTCCCTCCACCATACCAGGCCACATGCCCTCAGCATTGGGAGAGTGCTTTTCCAGGGGGGGACCTCCTGGAAAAGCACCTTGTCCCTATGCTGCTGGGCCGGTGGTTGTGGGGGTCTGTGGGCAGGGGGGTCATCTACATCTGGGTACCCCCTGTAATAAAGGGGGCACCCAAATGTTGCCCCCACTTGTGAATGAGTAAGGGGTACTTGTACCCCTACTCATTCACTAAAGAGTTAAATAAAATACTTTCATTTTAAATTGAAATAGCCAATAGCAGAATGGCTATTGCTCCACCCCCTGCCTTCTGTCAATCAGCAGAGGAGCGGATCTGAGAGAGAACTTTCTTTCGAACAGTGGGTAGCGCAATAGCCAGCCTGCTATTGGCTATTGCCATTTAAAATAGCCAATAGCAGAATGGCTATTGCTCCTACAGAGGAGCGAACCTGAGAGAGAAAGTTATCTTACTCACTAACAAGGGGGGCGCCATCTTGGTGCCCCCTTTATTAAAGGGGGTACTCAGGTACAGATGAGCTCCCTTGCCCTCAGATCGCCACAACCCCGGGCCAAGATTGTGGGGATGAGGCCCTTGTCCCCATCGGCATGGGGATAAGGAGCTTTTCCAGGGGGTCCCCTTCTGGAAAAGCACCCTCCCAATGCCGAGGGCATGTGAAGAGTATGGTGTGGGGAGGGGGGCACTCGCTATCCCCCCTTCCTGCCCTGACAGGCAACTTCCCAGATTAAGGGTCTGGTATGTAGTTTTAGGGGGGATCCCACTTTTTTCATTTTTTTGGCATTAGGGTCCCCCTTAAAATTCCTAGCAGACCTAAAGGATCTGGTATAAAATGCTGAGGAAACCCCACACTGTTTTTTGTTTAAATGATTATTCCTGTGAACAGTTAAACACTGTTGTGTATTTTGTGACAGCTGTCAGATTCTTTGTTAGCAAAGAAGCATAAGACAGAATAACACAGATCTCTCATCTTCTTTATTTCTTTGCATTTTGTAGCAACATTTTGTTAATATGTTTTCATTCGGGCTATGAGTCCAGAATGTCAACAAAGTGCAGAGAAGCCTGATAGCTGTAAATGACAGATCTCCCGCTTGTTGTGTTTCATTCCGAATGAAATTCGTATTAGCAATGTGCATTTGGTTTCGGATGAACCTGCAAATCATCGAAAATCAGTTGATACGGCGGTTCGTCCGAATCTGAAATACATAAATTTGTCTACAGCACGCCATAATACATCGCCATCTGAAATACATAAATTTGTCCACAGAACGCCATAATGGCCACCAGCGAGTTCTGCACATGCCTGGAGGTGGAGGGTATGATGTCACATGAAGGTGACATCATACGCTGAACAAGCGGCGGCCCCAACATCCAATGGTTGCATTCATTTTGGAATATATTTTGGTATACACAAAGATGGCGGCACCCAAACATACGGGCCCCGCCATATTGGTGTAGACCAAGATACACTGCAATATGGCCACCACTCGTTCTTCAGTTTATTGTGTGGTTTTGTATTTGGAGGCTCGTTGCCTCTGAATCTGAAACAGCATTACAATTTCCTTTGATGAAACGAATGAAAATGTTTTTAGTTTTCATTTGTTTCATCCGAAACAAATTATTTTGCTATGCACATGCCTTATTCGTATGTATCTGAATTTCATTATCAAACGTTCGGATTCATTATTTCTGTCATTCAGAAATTCGTATGCATTTGAATCTCCGAATTTACAGATATAGGTACGAATTTCAATTCAGAATGAAACGAATCGCACATGTCTATTAAAAAATATGTCTTTATTTTGAAGAGCTTTACAGACTCCAGAAGCATGCCTTTGCATGTTTAATAATTGCTTCTTCTTGTTCAGTTAATACTTAAAACCTAACTCCAGCCAAATTTGTATTTGTTATTTTTAGATAGAGTGGGGAAAAGTAAAAACTTCAATCAGGTTTATTCTGTCTGTTTCCCCATTAGTCAGATTTACCTCGCTTCCTGTCCATTTGATACCTGTAGAAGAAAAGGGGGTGTCATAGGGAGGCAAAGACAACAATGAAACATTGTCAGAAGTTTTAACCCTTGCTTTGTCGGTGACCCTGTTTGAGATATTTCCTATCACTTTATGTCCTGACAGGAAGTGAAATTTGCCCAATTGTGACAAGAACCTGAAAGAGGTTCCAATCCTTCCCCATTTTTTCCAAAATATAAAGCTTTGGCTTAAGTTGGGCTTTAATATTAATCAACAAACAGGAATATGCCTGTGTTTAACAAAATATCCTTCCTAAAAATGGCTTAAAAACAGGTACTCTCTGGTTAAGTTCAAGCCCTTTTTTCTTTCAACAATAACCTAAACAACAACATAACTCATCAGCATTACATAAGAGAGAAAATATTATAAATCACACAATAAATACAATAATGCAATTATTACATAGTTACATAGTATTTGAGGTTGAATAAAGACATTAGTCCATCAAGTCCAACCTATTAGGATCTCATTCTAGGAGTACCTGTACCCCTGTATATTACGGTCCCTTAAGAAATCGTCCAAAAGTTTCTTGAACAATTCCACATTCTTTGCTGAAATCACTGTCTGTGGCAGTGAGTTCCAGACCCTAACTGATCTTACTGTGAAGAACCCCCTTCGCCCCTTGTGCTGGAATTTTTTTTCCACCAATTTTAGGTGGTGGCCTCTAGTTTTTGTAATGGAGTTAATTTTAAACAGTTTATCGCTAATGTTGCTGCCACCATTGAACATTTTGTACATGGAGATCATATCCCCCCTTAATCTCCTCACCTCCAATGTGAACATGTTTAAATTTAGTAGCCTTGTCTCGTAGCTCTGGTCCTCCATACCCCTAATTAGTTTGGTTGCCCTCCGCTGGACTTTTTCCAACTCAAGGACATCTTTTCTTAGTACTGGTGACCAGAACTGGACCGCGTACTCCAGATGAGGTCGAACCAATGATCTATAAAGTGGCAAAATTATAGACTTGTCCCTGCAATACATCCCCTTTTTAATACAGGACAAGACCCTGCTAGCTTTGTTTACAGCAGCCTGGCACTGCAAACTACCTTTCAGTTTGTGGTCTACAATGACCCCCAAATCCTTCTCCATTTCTGACTTCCCTAGCGGCATACCCATAATTGTATAACCCATTTGTTTATTTTTAATTCCAAAGTGCATTACTTTGCATTTATCGACATTAAACCTCATCTGCCACATTAATGCCCACTCCCCTATTTTATCCAGGTCCTCCTGTAATGTTATAGTGTCTAAGTCCGTGTCTATTACCCTCCCTATTTTGGTGTCATCCGCAAACACGGAAATATCGCTGTTAACACCCTCCCCGATGTCATTAATAAATAAGTTGAACAATATGGGACCCAGCACAGAACCCTGAGGCACACCGCTCATTACACTAGCCCAGTCTGAAAAGGTGCCATTTACAGATACCCTCTGGACACGTTCCCGTAGCCAGTTCTCTATCCACGTACACACCACCTCATCTATGCCCATAGCCCTCAGCTTGTGTAGCAAGCGTTTGTGTGGTACCGTATCAAAAGCCTTTGAGAAATCCAGATATACCACATCCACCGGCTTACCTCCGTCCATATCTCTACTTACCCCCTCATAAAAAGTTAGCAAGTTAGTTAGGCAGGAACGGTCTTTCCTGAACCCGTGCTGATTGTCATTAACTATCCCGTTTTCCTGAACAAATTCTACCAGATAATCCTTTATTATGCCCTCTAGCATTTTACAAACTACCGATGTTAGACTGACCGGCCTATAGTTCCCAGGTTGGCACCTTGCCCCCTTTTTGAATATTGGGACTACCGTAGCCCTCCGCCAATCACTGGGGATCCTACCAGTCATTAAGGAGTCCTTAAAAATGAGGATTAATGGTCTAGTTATAACCTGGCTTAATTCCTTAAGTACCTTGGGGTGCAGGTTATCCGGACCCACTGCTTTGTTTGCATTGAGCATTTTAAGTCTTTGTTGTATTCTGGTTTCCGTCAACCACTGGGGTATATTTTGAGTTAAACTGGGAGTTTTATCATGTGTGTCAAACCCGTTTCCCTCCTGAGTGTATACTGAGGAGAAAAAAGCGTTCAGCGCCTCGGCCCTCTCCTTGTCGTTTGTGACTAGCTTATTAAAATATAATTCTTAACATAATAGTTATACAATTAATATAGTATAAATCCTGCTCTTTAGAAAGATGCAGCTGGGTATAAATCTTAGTATTGCTAAGTAGTTCAAATGATTCTTGTAATGATGAAAAATAATAACCTTTATTTCCCAATAGAACCAGAGTGTCCACCAAACAGTCACTATGAGCACTGTGGAACTGCCTGTCCAGCTACTTGTGATGATCCTGGAGCTCCATCCACATGTACTCTCCCTTGCACTGCATCTTGTATTTGTGATCCTGGATACATCCTTTATGGAACAAAATGTGTTCCAAATGATAAGTGTGGATGCTGGGATGATGATAAGCACTATCCTGTTGACTCTGAATTCTGGACAGATGACACTTGCTCTGCTAAATGCAGATGTCCTTCACCTGGAAGTAATTTAGTATGTAACAGTGATTCATGTCCCAGTAACCAGTATTGTGGAATATCAAATGGTGTTCCTGGCTGCCATTACTTCACATATGGTATTTGTAGAGTCCACAATGACCCACACTATGATACATTCGACAGACTCAATCATAACTTCATGGGCCTGTGTACTTACACTCTTGCCAAACTCTGCAACAGTTCTTCTTCCTCCCCAAATTATTTCAACATTGAAGCAAAGAATGAACATCGTGGAGATCCCACAGTATCTTTTGTGAAGCATGTTCTTGTTGAAGTTTATGGCCAGAAGGTTAAAATAGTGAAAAATGAGAAAGATCGTGTTTTGGTGAGTAAGCATTTCTGTTTCTTCTAGCTGATATCAGAGAAAAATATGTACTACTGATTCAAATTCTAATATTCTTACCATAATGACAGGTTAATGATATCTGGACCTCGCTTCCTGTAAGTTTGGTGAATGGAGCAGTGAGTGTGACTTGGACTGGAAAGTATGTCAGTCTGCAGGCAGATTTTAAGCTGACAGTCTCTTATGATGTAGACACCTCTTTAGAGGTAAAACTTCCAAGTAACTACTCCAAACTGACCTGTGGAATGTGTGGTAACTTCAACAATCGTAAATCAGATGATTACATGATGCCAAATGGAGAACAGGCCAAGAACTCTGAAAAACTGGGACAGAGCTGGATGGTTGAGGATGATAATCCACTTTGTAATCTGGGTGATCCTGAACCTTCACCTCCTCCAATCTGTCAACCAGGGAAAGATGAGTTGTACAAGAGCAATGCATTCTGTGGTCTTCTGATAAGTAAAGATGGTCCTTTCCATGTTTGTAATTCTGTCATCAGTCCAGGAGGATTTTTTGATAGCTGTATCTTCGACATGTGTGCTCTGGATGGAGATCAACAAACTCTGTGTAGCTTGCTAGCAGCTTATGCTGATGCTTGTCAGAAGGAAGGTTTATTGATAAATTGGAGAAATAGCACTTTCTGTGGTAAGTATATCAGATTTCCTTGTTTTTCCTTTTATCCCCTATGAAATGACTGATTATACTATGAACGATTTGTACAAAAATAAGGACAATAAATTCAGAAACGTGTTTCCTGCAACTTGAAAAATATTTTTTTCTTCAATGGATTTTAGTATATACTGTATATATGAATGGCAAAGTTTCACCCTTTCTCCCCTTACAACTAGCAAAAGGTTGACTGATTTCCAAATCAGATAAATTGGCAAAGTTCGTATTTTTTTGATACATCTAAATATATGCATACAGGGTTGTGCACTCTGCCAATTACAATCCATGAGTCATTTTCTGGATTTCTGAATTGTATGTACCGTAATTCTGTACCAACAGATCTGTATTTAAATATTCAGGTAAATAAAAATGCAATAATTGCTGATTCTAATGACTCAAGTGATCTACCTATAACATTACAAAGTCGCCATGTTCTATTTTGAAGTATTCACTTTAGACTCAAATCATATGCTCCTTTCTAGGATATAAACCTGGAAGAAGATGGAGAAAGCTCAGAAAACTATTTTTTATCCCAATATTTTCTATAACCATTATAACCTGTAACTAATAAAATATTTCCATTTTTAGCACCGAAATGTCCTGAAAACAGTCACTTCAGCACTTGTGCATCTGCCTGTCCGGCCACATGTCTAGAGCCACAACCACCAGAGAACTGTAGCCTGCCATGTTCAGAAGGGTGTGAATGTGATTCAGGTTATGTCATCAGTGGGGGAACTTGTGTCAATGAGTCACGATGTGGCTGCTTCTACAATGGCATTTATTACATGGTAAGAAGACAGAAAAATTATGATTCCACAGGTTTTATTTCTCTGCGCTAGTATATTCTGCATAACATATTTATTGTCATTTTTACAGGAAGGAGAGGTCTTTATTAAGGGAAGCTGTGAGAGCATATGTACATGCAAAGGAGATAACACCATTACATGTGATCCAATGTCATGTAGTGGAGATGAAATCTGCAAGGTCCAAGATGGACTGTTGGGCTGCTACCCACCAAGCACAGCAATATGCCATATCTATGGAGATCCTCATTATACAACATTTGATGGCACAGTTCATCACTTCCAGGGATCTTGCACTTACATTGTGACCGAGACGTGTGCTAATACTTCTCACAGCTTTAGTGTCACCACACGTAATGAACACAGAGGAAACCCAAGCTGGACTGCCATAAACTCAGTCAAGCTTAGCGTAGATGGAACAGAGATCTTCATTGAAAAGAACAACATTGTGCATGTATGTATAGTAAAAAGAAACAATTTTCAAATGTATAGTACAAAGTACATAACAATTCATATCGAAGACCTAAAAATCTTGTTTCATTTCTGGACATCTAAATAACAATACCCATTGGGGGGTATTCACTATTGAGCCGAAGGATGCTGCCTTAGCTTTGGCTGATCCTTCGGCTCTCTAAGGCCGTCAGAGCCCTTTAGTTCAGTCAAACCGAAGGGCTGCTGTATGGGTTATTCACAATACAATTTCTTCTTTAAAATATCTTTATTTATTTTTTACTTTTCCTATTTTTGATAATTTAAAAATAATTTTTCAACCTTTTTTTTCTCATTCTTTTCACTTATTTTTTTATTCTGCTCGCTACCTCAGAGATACCGAGCCGAATAGCCAAACCAAATGCCGCTCGTCGGCATTCGGCCATTCACTCACTGCCGTTCGACCCCTATGATTCTAAAATAGGGGCAAATGGCAGCTTGTGAGCTTCCGGGCCTTTTGCTCAGTTGATCCAGATGTTGGATCGGCTGAGTCAAATTCCCTCTGCACGGCGGAAATCAGTCATTCAAGCCAGAAATGAAAAGCCAAACAGCATTCAGCTCACTTCACTTCGGCCTGGTTGTTCACTCGGCTGCCTTTGGCAGCTTTGTGAATAAACCTCATTGTGTATACATGTATAGTTACTTATTCAAACTAGCTAGAACTCAAATATTGTTTTGTGAAAATGAAGCCTGGAATTGCATACAATTTACAAAGTCGATCTGAACAGTGTGTTTAATTATAAGGACATATTTATAAAAGAGTGAATTTTAATTCACTAAGTATTCACTGCGAATCTTCCTGGTGCATATGTTTAAAGTATATCATTTATTTACCACTTGTGAATATTTGTTCATTTCACATTCACTGCTTTATACAGTAAATATGCCCCTTAGAGTAGCTTATAAAAACACCAATTGATTATCAATGTAAGAATATGACACGCAACAAACTCCCGTTGCATAATGAAGCATCTGACAGATTCCGGTAAAGTAAAAACAATTGGGCGGAGCTAGTGGTTACCGCTAGCTCTGCCCAACTGTTTCCTATTGGCCGGCTCCTGCTAGAGTCTTCTAGCAGGTCCCAGACAATAAATAACAACTGGGCAGAGCCGGCCGTGACATAACAGCCAGCTCCGCCCAGTTGTTATTGTTTAATGACAGATCAGCGTCCGCAGGTCATTTGGGGATGCTGATCTGTCATTACAACTGGACAGAGCGATCCGGGAGATCACGGCTGACTCCACCCAGCTGTCATTTGCGCAGAGATCTTTGGGCGACCTTTCACCACGCTTCGCCTGTCACTACGGATCAGCCGAGCCAAAACATATGCGTTCGGCTTGGCTGAGCCGCTCGGTTGCTGTACAGGCTATAGTGAATAGCCCGTACAGCACCCCTTTGGTTTGATTGAACCAAAGGGCTCAGGTGGCCAAAGTGAGCCGAAGGATCAGCTGAAGCTAAGACTGAATCTTTCGGCTCATTAGTAAATAACCCCCTAAGTAATTTACCTTCTCAACCATTTGAGGGTAGAAGGGACTAAGAGAAAGCTGCATACAACTGTTTATGTAAAAATGTACATGAATGTTTGATAAAGGATTGCCCTCTATGATATTAACTTTCCTTATAACATAATTAACCCTTTAGTGACAGCATCATGCATTTTAGTGGCATTGTGGCAGTGTGCTTTCTTCCGTGATGCCACATATCTGCTGCATGTGTTTGTGCCGGAAGCACTTTTCATTGTGTATCCCCAGCATGGAGACCAAGCTGTCATAAACAGCTCTTTGTATCAGACTAACATGTGATTGCAGTGATCATTACTAAGAGATACCTCCCCTATGTCTTTTTCCTCTATGAAAAAAAAGCAATATATTTTATCTTTTTCTTCTCGCTAGAAAAGAAGTCTGTAGAAAAACAAAAAACTAAATTAAAAATGCATAAAGATATCTAGATATCTAATAGCTAAATAACAGTTTGATATAGGTTACTGTTAGGGGTGTATTTACAAAGCAATTTGTAAAGCCATTCATCCTGCGAAACTGCATGTACATTTGTTCTGTGTGAATGGGGACAAAATTAGATGTTATGCATATATTTTCTATCCAAGTCTATTGTAATTCATTCATAAAATTAGAGTGCATCAGGGAAATACCATATTATGGCCACTGGATGGAGCCGAAGGATCATAGGAAATACTTATTTCCTATGATCCTTGGCGCCATCTAGTGTCTGTAATGTGGTATTTTCCTGATATTACATTCAACCTGGAAAGAAAATATTATATTAACATTAATTTTGCCCCATTTACACAGAACAAATGTATATGCAGTTTTGCAGGATGACATATTTTATAAATACACTACTCAGTGTTAGTGTCAGTTTGTTTTAGGTAGGATTAAAAAAATATTTTCATGAAATGTTAGCGTCAGTGCCAGTGTCGGGTAGGATTGAATAAAAAAAAGTGCACTTTTATTTCCAAAAGTGCCAACAACAAATACTGCACATATATGTGGCCTTGCTATTAATGTTAGGAGTAGGGGAATGTATTTTTTAAACATTTGTCAATACACAGATACATTTAAAAAAAGGAGATATCTATTGACATTTACAACCAAATGAAATCCCAATTTGTCCTGAGAAAAATCAAGGTATAATTCACCTGGATATGCAAAGTTGCAAAATTGGCTTCAGGTGTTAAGATTTGTTTGACTTGCCATCATTAGGCCCCCAAATGTACCTTTTTAAAAAAAAACAAATAGATTGAACTAGAGTGCAGAAATATATATATTTTTTTAAATGTCCTGTTTTTTTCCTCTTTAGGTGTAGTCGAGTGCTAGCCTATAGAGTGAGAATCGCTGCCGCAGATTGAAGATAAGAATCAGTGCCATTTGTGTAAGACTTGGAGACTGCCTGTCTCCAAACCCCCCCTGCACAATCACATCTACGTCTCTACAGTTAGAGATGCTGAAGCTTCCTGCTGTTTGGAAAGTAGTTATGACTGTGCAATGGGTAGGTTGGACTCCTCTAGAGAGACCGCTGTTTTCACACGGATAGCAATGACCCTTATCATAACTCATTATGCATTGCATTACGCATTGGGGATTCTCTCTAATGGGCCAGAGCTAGAGTGCACTTAAACAGAACAACAAAGACGAGGGGAATTTATCAAAACTGGAGCAAACAGAATCTGGAGCAGCTATTTATGGCAACCAATCAGATTCTATAATTCCTTTTCAAAGCTTAAAGGAGAACTATGAGATGAGTGATTTCCACTCATCAGAACAAGCTGAAGAGAGAAGTTAGATGGTTACTATAGGCAGCACTCCAGATTCTGTCTGCCCCAGCTTTGATGAATTCCCCCAAAGGAGTTTAAAAACAAACATGTTTTAATTTATATTGATTTGTTCTATTTAGTTTTTATTATAAAGGTATAATTGGGCTTTAATTTTTAACAAGAATATTCTGTGACTTTTAGATATATTTGTACAAATGTTTCATATTTACCTTACTTATTTAAAATATTATTTTAGTCATATACGAACAGACCGCCCTATCCAGAGCAACATTTTTATTCACTGTATTATTCACAGTATTATTCCTCTATGAATAAACCTGCGGGTAAAACATGTGAGAGGTTGCGGGTGTGCAGTGCTGTCATTTGTTGCTTTATACACTTTTAGTCACTGTTATACTGGATTTGCTGTGAATTTCAATAAAGTCTGCAGTATTGGAATTCTCTGGATAGTGCGGTCTGTTCGTATATGACTAAAATAATATTTTAAATAAGTAAGGTAAATATGTCCTGACGGTGGCTAAGGAATTGGAGCGGTGAGATTTCCTTTGGCTCTACATTATTTTAGTCATGTTTAGGAAAGTGAAAGTATAGTGGTTTTGTATAAACTAGATTTTTCTATGTACCTCTTTAATATATTACCATTTTTTAGTCGGACAAATATGAAACATTTCACTATTTAATTTTGTCATGTGCAACTGGTAGTGGAGCTCTAAGCTGCTTATCACATGTTACAGGTGTATAGAGATAAGACAGTAAACAATCAAATAGCCTTTTCTGTGCTTCCACTTTAGAAAATCTATAGAGCTGTGTGAACCCTGGTATAAATGTTTATTATATTGAATGTTGTGGACAATGTTTAGTTGTGGAAAAAAATGTGTATATGTGTATAATATATATACACATGACACCGTAGTGACACAATAGTAATAGAGGGGTCTGAGGATGGTACCGCTATGTGCAACAGGGAGATAGGCATCCGACACACCCAGGAGTGTGTGGAATGCTAAAAGGAGAACTATGGGGTGAGTGATTTACACTCATCTTTATAGTTAGAGCCGACGTTTGACAATTAAACTGCTTCAGGTCGGCTCTATAGATCGGGAAGTGAGCGAACACATACCGTCGCTCGCTCACTTTCCAATCATCTCCCTGCAGAGAGCGGTGACTGTCATTCACCTCTCTCCACACAGATTCTCCTCCAGCGCTGACTGGAGGAACGGACAGGGAAGGGGACGAGCACAGCTAGCTCTGCCTCTAGATAGGCAGAGCCCACTGTCAATCAGCCAGCTTGGTGGATCTCAACAGTATTGTCGGGATCTGTCCTAGCTTCAGCACTCTTAGTATATAGTGAGCTATAGAAAGCTATATACTGGGCTTTGGGTAACAGGAGGAGGTTAATATATGTCCTGCCGGGACCCTAAAGAGAACTATGGGATAAAAAGGTTACCCCATAGTTCTTTTATAAAATTCTTCACGCAGCTTATATCTTGAAGAGAGTGAAGTTTACTTACAGTAAAGTAAAGTAAGTACAATACTTTTGAAGGGAACTGCTTTAAGATTTTTTTAATTACTATTATTTTTTTGTAGTGACAGTGTTGTTTTAAGTTTTTTTTTTAATTAAAACTAATTTTTTAAACGTATTACCTTCTTTCTAGGTTAACAATCTGATTGTTACCCTTCCTGTCACTGAGTCCAGCATAACTATTACACAAAGTGGCCAATATGTTACAGTTAATACAAAGTTTGGACTAGAAGTTCAGTTTAATGGTGATCATGAACTGTTTATAAGGGTAAAGGAACAATACAAAGGTGCCTTGTGTGGCCTGTGTGGCACCTATAATGAGAACTACCATGATGATTTTATGACACCACATGGCATTATTGTAACCAACATCAATGACTTTGGCAACAGTTGGAGGGTCCCAGATGATGGATGGCAGTGAGTATCAGTTTAGAGTCTTATTACTAAACATTACATATATCCATATCCATGTTCTTTAGAGATGGCTGAAGTGATTCATACATTGATTTGTGCATCATTATGTGTCCATGTGTGCATATATAGGATCTTCTCTTATTTCCGAGCACCCCTTCTGACCCAGAAAACAGCATTTTCCTACATAAAAATAATTATATATTGTATACATATTTGTTGTTTTATGAAATTTAAGGATGCAAGACTGTACTGAAGCTCTTGCTATGTAATAAGTTTGTTAGGTATGTAAGAAATAATGTATTTCACTGTAAGAGAGTCTACCAGCTGTTCTACTCTGTCCTCTAATCTTGCCTATCATAATTTGTATTTAAAGCGCTGGTTAGTGGCCCCTTTAACCAGCAAGAGCCACACAGCTCAGGGCATCATTACCACTGAAGCCCACAATTTCTTCCTCCCTTGCCCAAGGATTAACAACTTGCTTGGACAGGGGAAGGAGCAGCGCTGTGATTTGCCATAGCCACAACCTGTAAAATGTCGTTCCGCCCACTGAACCCAAGGAGGAGAGAATAGGTTTGGCAGGAGAGAGAGAGCTAAAGGGGATACATGCAGGGGGAATGGAGTAAATTTTCTGGAACATGAGCCAGTCTGGTGACCAGTCTGATCCTACTAGACCACTGTGATAGCATGCAGCAGGAGATAAGCAACTGCAGCCCACACAGAGATAGAGGGATCACCAGTAAAGAGGGTGCAGGCTAGAGTGTGGAGTTCCTGGTCCTTGTGGACTACCTAAGGACATCAGCAAAGCAATGCTATGGCTACCCTTATTTATGTTGAGCATGTTTACCATCTTTGGATTATTGCTATCGCTAGTAGAGCTCTACCCAGGACACT
This sequence comes from Nanorana parkeri, assembly GCF_000935625.1. Lineage (NCBI taxonomy): Eukaryota > Metazoa > Chordata > Amphibia > Anura > Dicroglossidae > Nanorana > Nanorana parkeri. Next base: position 249,107 of record NW_017306297.1, read on the forward strand.
TTCCTGAAGTATTCCCCCTCCACAGGTCATTGATTAAAAATAACCTTGTTTTGAGGATGAACACTTCAACGCAAATTTAAGGGCCCCACTGCTGGCAGATTATTTTGTTACTCCACTGCCCAGTGATTAGCAGAGTCTATGCACAGTAGTTAGGCTGCACTGCTATTGGCACTATTGTTGGCGCTGTCATTTGCACTCGTAATTTTTCCAGTATTTGATATTTGGGCAATCCTGCCATTGCTGAAACTGTTTATAAGGCCATTTTATCACAACTGGTGTTAGTTGTTAGGTCCAGTAAGGGTGAGTCACCACTGGGAAGGGCAGCAGAACCCAATAATTCCAGCAGCTTCTTAGTATTGGAACTATTATGCCAATAGTTGCCAGGCAACTATTTATATTCTCAGAAGGAGATCTTATTAATAACAGCCTGCATATTCTTCCAGAATAGAAAGTTTTCTTCAAATATTTTAAGAAAGGGAATAATTTTTTGCAATGATTAGGATCAATTGATTGAAAAAGTAAAGTATGCAGTTTTGTTTCTAGACACAAATCTACTGCAATGGTTGACATCCTACAGTTTGAAGTCTTGTTTATTATAAAAATAATTTACTAGTAATGACCTATTTAATTTAGATGTGATCCTACTCCACCATCGGCGCCAGTCTGTTCCCCTGCTGTACAAAATGAAGCCAATCAGAAATGCTGGATTTTAAAAGACAGCAATGGACCATTTAAAGCCTGCCATCCTTACCTTCGTCCACATCAATACTTTGAGAGTTGTGTCTTTGACCAGTGTGCCACAGGAGGAAGTAATGATCTGCTTTGCGGTGTCCTTGGGTCCTATGTTAAAGCCTGTGAAGGGTTTGGTGTCAACTTAGGCAACTGGATAAACAATACCATTTGCAGTAAGATCCAAATATATTTTGTTAACCCCCTTTCCCAAAAAAAGAAGCAAATTCTGTATTAAAACGTATACATTTCTTAAAACTTTCCTACAGATCTACACAAGCCATCAACAACTCCATTTGCAACTCCTAATCCATCAACCTATTCACAGCCAGGTACTGCATGTGCATACTATATATTAAGGGCAAATTTACTTCCTTTTTAGGAAGCTCATGAGTAACAATGGTTGATTATTATTTTTGTTGCCTGATGCAATTTATTTTTACTATTTCTACTTTGGTCAATGATACAATATATGAAAAATCACAAAAGACGAAAGTAAATTTTGAGTTTTAAATAGATCCTTCATGGATTTAAATGTTCCAAGATAAAAAAAAAGAAACTTGTGGTTATATAGACATGAGGCTCAACTCATGCTTGTTATGAATGAAAGAGCTTAATGAATTGAGTTTATGGTCTTCAAAACTTCTATTCTAAGCTATTGCAAGCCTAAATATCACTCAAACACTGTTTAAATAGGTCAATCCTATAGCAGTGTTATTCATGGCTGCAGATGTTTGATGATTGGGCTATAATGACAAGTGTTACTTTGTGTATTATCTTATTCAAACAAGATCACATGCGGTTTCAATATATTGGTCTCTTTAGATGCAAGTTCTACAGCCATTCTATCACCCATTACTTCTACCACAACACATTCTACTGTTTCAATAAGCACTACAACGGCCACAAAAACAACTACAACTGCCAAATATGCTACTACTACGACTACTGCTACTACTAAGACACCAGATGCTATAGGTAAGTAAGATCAGCTGTAAAAGTACATATGTGCTTTGTTTCTTAATGGAGAATTATGAGATGAGTGAAAAACACTCATCTGCATAATTCAAGCCAACGTGCGACAAAGACGCTGTTAGGCCCGGTTCACACCTGGACGTTTTGAAGCACGTTCCTACGCTCTGCAAAACGCTCAAACACCGAAATTCCATTATTTCCTATGGGTATGGTTCACACCTGGGCGTATTACAGGCCGTATGAACGCGCTACAAAACGCCCTACGCCCAAAGAAGTACAGGAGCTTCTTTGGGGCGTTTTTGTCGCGCTTATGCATTGGGACACAGCCAGGTAGCCCTCGGAAACGCGCGAATAGTGGTAAAAATGCGCGCCACGAAACGCGCGACAAACACGCATATTCGATACGCCTAGGTGTGAACCCAGCTTTACAGGTTGGCTCTATTGATCGGGAAGTCAGTGAACACACACCACTGATTGCTGACTTCCAAATTCTCTCCCTGCAGAGAGCAGTAACTGTCAGTCACACAGTCCTATAAATGTCCTCCTGTGACCTTGAGGAGAACTATGGTCAAAAAAGGTTGCACCAAAGTTCTCCTTTAAGGAAGTTTATATTGACAGAGGACTGCTTGTGTCATGAATTCTAATATGTGGAGACTACAATTGTATTATTTATTGGGCTTGTCTTTCATTTTTTTTCTTTCCACCTGGTAAAAACAGCTTAAGTTGAACCAATGATCTACTTTCCCCTAAGTAGTCTGTTGGTACTAAAATTTGATGCTGGTTCTAACAAAGGTTAATAAAACATGTCTGTGTGCCTTAATAAGTAAGATATTGTTTTACATAGACAATGTGATTATTCAAAGCGATGAGGAAAATAAGACAACAAGGTTGATTTACTAAGACAACATTTTAATTCAATTAGGCTATTCACTTTGCAAGAGGACTTTCATTGTGCAAAGGAATTGTCCCTTCATTTAGTGCATGAAGTGAAGTTCTGTTGACTTCCAGAATGCACTTTTCAGTCATGTGCATGCAGACATACTGTTTATACATATTTTTTGCATGTTGTTGGGTATTCCTTGCAAAGTGATTTTTTTCCACATTAACTAAGTAAAGGGAAATTTTCTTTGCAATGTGAAAATTCCCGTGCAACAACAGCAGCCTATTATTTGCCACTAGGTTCAAGAAGTAAGAAAAGTGCAAAGAATGCAATTAGCGTAACTCAGAAACTGGCTTAATAGAAACATCGGTGAGGCAATAAGATATAGCAGATGATGTCCCATGGTCCAGCTTATTTCTTTCTTTGTATTTCCTTCTAGTCAGTGGAATCTGCAGTGCATCAGGTGATCCTCACTACAACACATTTGATGGTGGAGTACACCATTATATGGGCAACTGCACTTACACTCTCACTAAGCCATGTGATGATTTGTCCAGTGGATTACCCTATTTCCATGTCTATGCCACAAATGAACATCGGGGCTCCAACAACAAAGTTTCATATATCCGGTCTGTGCATGTAGAAGTGTACAACACTAACTTTATACTGCTAAAGAGTAAGCAGCTAAATGTAAGTGGAAGAATTACCATATTGCCTAAAGAATATACTCCAATGCATAGCATGTATATGCTAACATGCACCTTTAGAAAATAATTAGATATTTAATACCTTGTGACCTATGAAAAAGTTATTTCTTCTAGCTGTATAGGTGAAATCTTCAAATTTTATTTGTTTATTGCTGCTATAAATCTCAGTTTTTGCAATAACTGTTATGATCATAGACCTTAATAAAATAGCATAAATACAATTCTAAGGTTGAGCAATAAGAGATTTGCAGCAAAAGATGAGTTATAGGCGCTCATTGCTGACATGTATTGTGCATCTACTTAATCACGTTTTCAACAATTCTCAAACAATGTTTAACACTCTACTTTTGGCCAATGATATAGCAAAAAAATATTTTATAATAGTGCACAAACATTTGAGATGGTGTGAGATTACCCTAATGCTAATTGGATATTATTAGTGTGAAAATAATATTATAATTAGTTTCTTTACATTGTACATAAAACATTAACCCGTTCAAAACAAAATCCTTTAAACATTTGAAATGTGTAATTGCAGGTGAATGGGAAAAGAACAAATCTACCAACCCCTCCTGATAATAGATTCAGGGTCCATCTTAGTGGTAATTACATGATTTTGGCAACAGATTTTGGACTGCAAGTGAGATTTGATGGCAACCACTATGTTGATGTTTCTTTACCATCAAGCTTCAAGAATCATTTGTGTGGATTGTGTGGTAAGTCACACGTTTAATGTTTTTCAGGTTTACAGTTTTTAAATACCCCATTCTTCAATCGGCATTATAAACCATTGTACAATCTTTCAGGCAATTACAACGACATTTCATCTGATGACTTTTTGAAGCCAGATGGAACTTTTGCTCACGATTCTAGAGAACTTGGGGAAAGTTGGATAGTTCTGCAAGATGGTCAATTGTAAGTGTTAAAAATTTGCCTTTGGTCACATGTCGCTTTTTTATATATGATGGTGTATTGACGATATACAGAATATAGGTTTATTTTATTTTGCAAATGTTCCAGTTATTCATTTATCTATGCTTTGTTTATAGCATACATGTAGAAATGCTGCCTTTAGACAGTCCAAAAATGTAAACTAAATGAGTTCCTAGTTTGCTCTATACCTGTGTACAAGGTACCTAAAAAGAAGACACAAATTGAATTTGACATGCTTGGTTTAGAGGTAATGTTACACTTTATTACAGTCCTTAAACATGTTGTATACGTCTTTCGTAAAAAAGCATATTGGATCAGAAAAATAATAACACCTTGTATGCTTCAATGGACTAAACCAAGCTACTTAAAGAGGACCTTTCATCTCTTATTAAACATTATCTATTTTGATTTTTCCCCCTCCCATATTACCACAACACATTTTTTTTGTCAAATACCTTTTTGGATTTCCAAAATCCTTACACTTCCTCGCTTCTTACCTAGACAAGAATATCTTATTCTGTACTGCCCACAGCCTCCTGGGATATATACATCATATATCCTAGAAGGCTTAAGGCCTTTTAGCAGGGATTAGATATAAAATGCAGAAATAGCCAGATCCCGATATGCGAGAAAGCAAAATTGCAGTGCAGGAGAAGCAATGCAGGAGCAAAAGATAGGGTGCCAGCAAGACATTGGCAGACTACACAGAATGATCAGTATATCTTTTAGAAGTTCCATATTATAATATTTATATTAGTGCTTTTTTAGACAGACAAATTGGGGGAAGTTCCTCTTTAGAGAACAGTTGGGCTTGACATTTTTGAGGATCATTGGCTATCTGGCTCCTAGGATTTGTCGAGCCCTGTGTTAAACCATTGTGTTTTTTATTTATACTGCTAAGTATATTAACACACTTGAGCACAGTTTAAAAAGTTATTCATATACTGCAAGTTGTGATACTGAGATTGTGGCAAAAAATAAAGCAAACTATGTAAAGTAATTATACAAAAAAAGTTAGTGATGAATTTCTAATCATTAAGCCTAATTCCAGATAAAATAGTTTGCTATTTTTTGTTTTGGATAGCGTGATGAAGAGCTAATATTTCTTTCTGTAACCCTTTTAGGGAGATTTTACTTTACTATATGTCCCTGTAATGCATAAGAATTGTGTAGAGCATTTGCTCATAGGACAGGAGGACACAAATAGTACTGAAAACATTGTCAGATGTTCTAATCCTTGATTCCTTTACTAAATATGAAATTATGCTTTTGTCTGTGTCCCCAGTCGAGAAAATTCTCAAAATGTAAAAGGAAATCTCCCGAATACGGACACAGATGGCAATACAATCCTGACAGAGGCGCTAACCTTTCTCTTCTCTATCCAAAACGAAAGAAAAATGTTTTGTCTGGAGTTGGGTTTTTAATATACTTGCATTTTACTGGTATTATGTGTTTCTTCTTCAGGTGTGGAAGTGAAGATCTGGCTGTTTGTAATCCTGATGACCGTCAGGAGTACAGCAAGACTACAGCTTGTGGCATTATAATAGACCGATTAGGTAATTTTTGTAGCACTGAGCTAATCATTGCTTAAAATTGAACATTTAACCCTTTCGCTGCCAAGGACGTATGGCATACGGACCTACAAAAGTGCTTCCAGCTGGCCAGGTCAGTATGCCATACGGACCTGGCATTTACAGTTCTACTATAAGCTGATGGTCGCTTTAGCGACCATCAGCTTATAGTAGAACTGTTCAGCAGACTGTCCCCTTTAAATTAATAGCTGTCATCAGCGGCTCACAATCCGCTGATGACTGCTACTAACAAAAATTCCGGGCGCGCCCCTCCCCACGCCGGCACCGCTGCCACCGTGATTTTAAGCTTCTCCTCTCTTTTCCAAGCAATCTGAGAATTTGTGTCAAGAAGACTGGGGAGGTCCTCTTAGGAGGTCTTGGTAGGATAAATCTAATGGATTTCACTAAAATCCTTTGCTATGCTATCTATCGTGGGAGTGGGGCACTTTATTCTCCCTTTGGGATGTTGGCAACAGATCACCAGCTGACAAGCCAAAGTACTATGACAAGCACAAGCTGACAAGCTAGTACTATATGTCCCCAGTCATGAATGAATAGGATTTGATTGACATCACTTCCTGTTCATTCATGATTTCCTCAATGGGGAGAAGCACTCACTACAGAGGCTTCTCCCCATTCAGAACCTGTTGATAGTAAATGTTTTACTATCAACAGTTATGGAATGAATGGGAAGCCTCTGCTCTGTACTGAGTGCTTTCCATTCATTTAGAACAGAGGCTGCAAAAAAATAAATGTTTCTACTTCGAAAGTGAAATGTCAGATATCCCCAGATATTTCACCGGAACGCCCCCCCCCTAACAGTAAAAGAAATAAAATTTAAATGACAACATAAATAAGAAATTGTAAAAAAATAAATTATTAAAAAATAAATTAAAAATGTGTAAAAAAATATCACATTCAAGTGTCATTAATAGTGTGCAAATAAAAGAAGACTTTCATTGATGTTTTTGTTTATTTTAGGAATCTTCAAGGACTGTCATGCTCTAGTAAATCCTAGTAACTTCTTTGACAACTGTGTGCTAGATATGTGCTTCACTCAGGGCGAGTCAACTTCCCTCTGCTATGCTGTGCAGGCATATGCCCAGCAGTGCTCAAATGCCGGCGTGTGTGTAGAATGGAGATCAGACACTTTCTGCCGTAAGTATTGCTATGTTTTTATGAGAGTTTAGTAACTGATATCTAAGCCACACATTCCAACAAGAGTCCACAAGAGTAAATAACAGAGCACTGCAACCAAGGCTGATCTGTTCATTATGTAGATGAGGTGCCCTTCTGTGCCTCAGCCAATAATGGATTTCAATATAGCAACTTGGAACTTCAAGTTTAAAGAACTCACAGACATAAGGCATTCTGTGATATCGCACAGAATGCCTGTGATATAGCACTTTAAGAACCCTTAAAGTGCGATATCTGACAGCGAGTCAAATCAATCAATGAAAACCCAGTGCTATCCAACATACATGGCAAATGTGCTTAAGTCAGAATGTTCACTCAGTCAGCTTTGTTCCTACTTTCCCGTAATTCATGGCAACAAGATTCCAGAGCCCATCTCATAGGTTCACTGAGAGTATACTTACTAAAGCCTGTGATGTGTAACTTCCTTTTTTTGGTTTCTTGTATGACAAATAACACTGATATTTGTATTAGGTTTCATTCTGATTGGTAGCTTTTTAGTACTTATATGTTTTAGATCAGGGTTCCTGTATGCCAGAGGCTGCAAGGGGTATGTTTGAGAGTATCTATTTTGTAAGCAGGGGTTTTCAGATCATTATACCATCAACAAAAGGCAGTGGGTGGAATAGAGCATATCAGAATTGCCTGTATTATCCAACTCAATGTTTAATTGTAATTTTGACTGCACGTTTCCATTAATTACCAATTACTACATCTTCAAAAAATTCTGGATCACCCTCCGCTATGTAAATCATATTATAGAAGCTCAGCATGGTATTGTAGTGTTTCAAAAGAAAGATATATTACTGGTTTCACTAACAGGGACAAGAGTGAAT
>NW_017306297.1:257426-278851 GCF_000935625.1 Nanorana parkeri
TATGTATATATTTAGCAGTATTTTTTATAAGTGTATTTTATGTAAGACAGGTATGTGACTGACAGATTTCTCAAAAAAAGATAATGTAGTAGCTGGAAACTGGACAAAATGTAGCTCTGTTGCAATCAATTTGCTTTCAGAAGTCACAAACAGTTGAATGAAGTCCATCTGCATTCACAGTGTTTCATGATTTCAAAATAAACACACCTTTTTGAAGGCTGGAAAAAGCTAAGAAAGTAGAAAGAAATACAGTAATAAAAAAATATAAAAAAATTGTGTTAAAGTCATAAATAAGCAGAAAAGGGGAGAAAGTAGGTAATTAAGGCTAACTAGGGTTACTTAAGAGTTAATAAAGGGTTAATTAGAAACACTTTTTTAAATTTTTGTTTTACTTGCAAGGTTGCTCTTACTGGCATCAGATACAGGTGAAAGATCACTTCTTCGATCTGCTGTGAATGAACCAGAGTAATTACCATGTCAAAAAACAAAATTGCTTCATCATAATTCTTATTGACACCACAGACACTATTCTGATATTGTCAATTTACACATCAGCTTCTCATTGCTGCTGGACTAATAAAGTTGTTATGAGCAACAAGGAATCGGTGGTTTGCAGCTTCACGTTTGTGTTGGTAGAAGTTGAAATTTAAATTTGAAAGTTGTGTTGTTCTTTGCAACAAATACATGGCTCTCAATTCTTTTTCTATCTTTCAGCTATATCATGTCCAGCAAGAAGCTATTATAGCAGTTGTGGTACCACATGTCCATCCACTTGCTTCAACTCTTCTGCAGTAGTGCCATGCGAGTCTGAGTCAGTAGAAGGCTGTTTCTGTAATGACAGCTATGTCCTCAGTGGAGACAAATGTGTCCCTCAAAGTGAATGTGGCTGCACTGATGAATATAACAACTCTTACCAGGTAAAATATTCTGCAATCTTGTATATGACACTCTTGTAGCTGTAACTACTTAGGGGGCCTATGTACAGAGACTTCAGATGGTTTGTTTGCTATTTTTTCTTAGCATTTCTTGGATCAAGCTATTTGTAAAAGCTTGTTTAAGGGTCATATTTGTTATTTCCACTCATTAGGCCTGAGTGATCCGGGATCACGCATCCCAGGATCATGCTGTCCTGCACAATGCAGACAGAGATTGCCGCGCAGCCCTATTGATTTTAATGGGGTGACATCCGCGCGGCAATGGCAGAAAAAAGGTACATGTACTTTTTTTGCGATACACGACGCGTGGCTGCTTCCGCCCGGCGCAACTGGGGTGCCATTCAAAATTAATGGCACCCACTGTGGGTGCCATTAATTTCGAATGGCACCCCAGTTGCGACGGGCGGAAGCAGCCACGCGTCGTGTATCGCAAAAAAAGTACATGTACCTTTTTTTTGCGACCGTCTGTGCTGGGTGACTCCGTGACCGTGCTGCATCGTGCACGATTGCTGCGCAGTGAGGTGTCGCCTAGGTGTGCACTGGCCCTTAAAGCTAAACTCAAGACAGATTTAACAGACACAAATTAATGAAGCTCTGTTATCATTAATAAATCATTAAATGCATTTTTGCAAAACAGGCCGGCAGTGTAAAATGTGAATTTTACTTGGTATCATTCTCTTGCATTCCCTCTACAGCAGAGCTGAGAGAGGTGAATCAGCATAGGGAGCCAGTTAGGTGTGTTGCAGTTAATGGAGCATACTGATAGAAGTAGAGAGCTATTTGACAGATAGATGAGCCTATGGGTGTGCTGCTTCTCCTTTCACTGTTCAGTCCAAGTGTGGGGGAGGGGGCTCTTGCTTTCTTTTAGTGGAAATTAAACTGCAGCAGAAAAAAAATCAGGTCCACTTCCCTGCCAAACAAGGCTGGTCAAACAGCTTTCATATGTTGCATGTATTTCATCTGCGTATGTCTGGAGTTTTGCCCCTATTTCTGTAGATTTCATTTTTATAACCTGCAAACAGTATAGGTTTTAACAGTATACCTCTCTGAGATCTTCATTTACTGTCATGTGATTTCTTGTTAATAATACTTAGTCCTGCAAATTATCACTGTTGTTTTATATTGTAGAAAAGTAAAAATAAAAAGATTACAGAGAATAGAAAATGGAGATGTTTTCTGGGGGCCATTTTTATAATTTATTATTAAATTATCTAGAATATATGTTTAACATGTAGTTTTGCCTGAAAAAAAAGACCTTAAATTGACAGCTTGCTAACTATCTGCTTCCAGCTTGGAGAAAGTTGGTTCACCTATGAAAACTGCACTCAGCGCTGTATATGCAATAATAATAATGTCATCACATGTAACGAATGGCAATGTGGATCACGAGAACAATGCAGGGTGGATGAGGGAGTGCTGGGCTGTCATTCCTCTGGTTTGTATTATATTATCTCATTTGTTTAGCAAATAATATATTCATTTAGTCACACTAACAGTGCAATTTTTCAGGACAAACCATTAAGATCTAAATTCATAATCAGGAACGTTGTTTTGTCAAGCTGTATAAAAGTACGATTACTCTACAATACTGGTTTGGGAGGGGACCTCGGTTTTTGGGGGAAATCCCTCTCAAAGCACTCCCCCCCATGCTAAAGGGCTGGCATTACATAGCAGGGGGGCTTTTGCTATGGGAATACCTGTCTGCACGCCTGATGTTCAGGGCTAGTTAGATTTGAGAGGGAGGCACACTTTTCTTATTTGTTTTACAAAGAAAAAAGTTTCTTCCTAATACTAAAATTAGGTAAAAACAGTATTTTAGCACCTTGGCGAGCTATTACATGGTTACATAGTTAGTCAGGTTGAAAAAAGACACAAGTCCATAGAGTTCAACCTATAGAGATGTGGTCAAAAAAAAGAAAGAAAGAAGAATAGTCTGAACAGAACGCTATGCCCACAATTACCCCCTGTTGATCCAGGGAAAGGCAAAAAAACCGTTAGGCATAATTCAATTTGCTCCAACAGGGGAAAAAAATTCCTTCCTGATACCATAAGGCAATCGCATATTCCCTGGATCAACAATCTTGGATGCTTAATATACCTATAAGAACTCAATATCCAGTAATCTTCTCTGCATTTAGGAATACATACAGATTTATTTTAAAACAATTAACTGAGCTAGCTCCTGAGGGAGTCTATTCCACATTTTCACAGCTCTAACTGTGAAGAATCCTTTCCGTATACAAAGGTTAAACCTCTTTTCCTAGATACGCAAAGTGTGCCCCCTTGTCCTTTGCAGTGACCTTAAAGTGAATAATTTGGCACCAAGCTCACTATATGGCCTTTTATCCATGATTAAAACTATCCTGATGCTGGCCAATTTTATACTACTGTTTCCTCTGCAGTATCATAATTCTTGTATTAAGCCCTAGCCTGTGCTCTTTGTCTAGGAAATTTGAACTTAAACTTGCTATTTAAAATTTTCCTGCTGCTGGACAATTTTACACTGCTGTATCATTTGCGGTCCCTTAATTCTTTTGAGAGTTTGATAGAAAATTTCCAAACGGGCCTATTACTGTTTTTTTTAAAAGCATGTGTCACTGTTAAAACTAGCTGAAGAAAACTTTTTTTCAAACTGACTAAGAGTGGAGTTCTGCTGCTGTTTGGGAGCCAAACTAATTGAAAAAGAAAACAAAATCAATACCACAGCCAAATATATGCTGAAAGTATACTCTGTGGCTGAGACTGTCTGTGAAATTGTACTGTTTTGTAACACCCGATAAAACTATAAGGCATCCCACAATATACATAATATTTGAAGGATTTAAGTATTTAAAATGTTTCTCATGAAGTCACATGAAAAAAGCTTCTCCCCATGGTTCAATTTTGCAAGGTACGTGTCACCCATGGCAGTGCAAAGCTGTCTATGCCTTTTTTGACAGTAGTTTCTCTTAAAAGTAGCCAGGTTTAATAGCAAGATTCACCCCTATACATTTCAATAGGTATTTCTGCTAAGTCCGGTATTGTAGAATTTCAAACCTAGGCAGAGTTTCCCATCCCTAGTAGTTTTATTGCTATAGACCTGTATTAAAGTATATTATTTTAAACCCATTTCCCTAACATTACAAGCACAACATAAATCTTAGATTGTAGTCACTTATTTCAGAGCATTGCCATTTTCTTCTTCTTAGTTTCTGATTTTTCTGTGTTTGTTTTGGAAAAAATATAAAGGTATATAAATCAGTGTAGACATGCTTTATAAACATAGTGTTTATGTTTAAATGCAGGAATTGCAGCTTGTTATGTTTCTGGAGATCCCCATTTCTACACATTTGATAAGGTCATGCACACTTTCATGGGTACTTGTACTTACACACTGGTGGATGTATGTGACAAGAGAAGTATCATACCTCTCACCATCAAAGGGAAAACAGAGGACCGAGGGCAACGAGCTGCAACATATCTCAAAGAAGTTTATATTGATGTGTATGGCATTCGTATTACACTGCAGAAAGATAGGAGAACTCTGGTAAGACTTAATTAATATATGAATTCATAAACAAAGTTGTCCCACATGCAGGGCCGGACTGGGACTAGAAATAGGCCCGGGCATTTTAGACCGAGCAGCCCAATCACGTGACCACCAACAGGCCCCACCCCTCACAACAGGGGGCGGAGTCAAACATAGAAGCGCAATCGAGGGGCAGGGCCAGCCACTAGTAAGTAGCAGAGGGCTACAGCTGACACACAAGCCTTGCTACAATGTAGGAAGCTTGCTATAGAGAATATCTGTAAAAAATAAGTCAAGGCAACTGGACTTGCTGTATTTTACTTGAAGACATTTCACTAGTCATCCAACCAGCTTTCTCAATTCAGAAATTTCTGAATTGAGAAAGCTGGTTGGATGATTCACTGGTCATCCAACCAGCTTTCTCAATTCAGAAATTTCTGAATTGAGAAAGCTGGTCGGATGTCCAGTGAAACGTCTTCAAGAAAAATACAGAAAGTCCAGTTGCCTTGACTTATTTTTTACAGATATACCATGTGACCTGGATGAATGACCTGGATGAATGAGAACCTTCACAGACATATTGCTATAGAGAATCGGATCTCACTGGCCCCTCAACCCCCATGGCATTCTCTGCACTAAAGTAGCTAACACTCTAATGTCCCCTGCACAGTCACACACTATTATTATACATTTATAAAGCTCTGACAAATATACCGCAGTGCTGTACAGAGAAGTCACATCAGTCTCTGTACAGAGGAGCTTATGCTCTAATGCAGAATAATACCATCAGCTATAGAGGACTAAAAATCCCTGCAAAACATTATACAGCAATGCAGAATAATAGCATATGAATTTGGTACATACTTTGTGCTGCCGCTCTGCTTCGGGGTACCAGCCTGAAGTCTCGGGCAAAGGGTCTCAGGAGGGAAAGATAGGCAGCCAGTGGAAGCCCTGTAAGAAGGCACCGCGTGGTACCACTCGACACATTTTTTTCTCTCGTGGGGGCCGTCTGCCACATTTCATACTTTAAAATAAAATGTAACTATATCCAGTTTAAGTACTACAGACACTAATACACACACAATACGGCCCCATTCATATCTGTAGGTTTAGGTGCGATTAGGGATTCCTGCATCAGAAACTTGCGTTTTACTGCAGCAGAAATCCCTAATCTGGCGTTTACAAGTGGCAGCTGCCACCTATTCAAGTTAATGATCATGTGACAGCAGCTCCATGTAAACGCCTGCACACCGCATGTAATGGAATGTGATATGATTACATGCGGTTAGAAAACACTCTACCTGAATGCACAATCGATGCGCCCAGGGAGAGTGATTGATTCCTAACTGAATGTAAACATATCATGTATCTTTACATGCGGTGTGCAGGCATTTACATGCAACTTCTGTCACCTGATCGTTACCTTAGGTAACAGCTGCCATTTGTAAACACCAATTTGGGGATTTCTGTTGCAAAAAAAACGCAAGTTCCTGATGCAGAAATCCCTAATTGCACCTAAAATAAAGGTGTGAATGCAGCCTATTACACTTCTACTCCCCCCCACCCCCCACACGTAACAAAAAATACAGTGTAAAGGGTCCCCACCCGGCTTCCCGATTAACAAGGAAGTCCCCTCTTACCTTAGTATGTACAGCCTGTCATCCCCGGGGCCTCTCCAGCGAGAACGCGGCCATCGTCCGGTACCCAGCCGGAGCCGTCTGGCCGGCCAATCCGGAAGCCGGGCCCCGTGTAATGACGCGTGATCGATGGCCAGTCCAGCCCTGCCTGCTACCAATGTATCGAAACTATTCGCACTGACCGCCAATGTAACGAAAGTGTTCACAATGGCCGCCAATGTAACAAAAGTATGCACCATACACATGCTTAAACTTACCTTGTTTTTGCAGTCTTCAGGCAGTTTTTTTCTTTTTTTCTTCCTTAGCAGGATGGTGGGGGGGGGAGGGGGCGTCGGCATTGGTTTGCATATGAATTAGCCGCGATATTTACATATGAATGGGCCGTGGCTTATTGATATGCAAATCACCGTGGCCCATTCATATGTAAATATAACGGCCGGGACAGGGGACAGGAACATCACCAGCAAGCTCCGGAGAGAGCACAGAGTAGAGACTAGAGAGAGCTGGGTGAGGAAGTGTTTTTTTGGCCTCCCCCACCAGCTCCCTCTAGTGTCTCCTGTGTAGTAGTGCCGGCTCTGCTAAGAGCTGGCCATCAGGCACAGCGGACCGGCCCAAACACAATCAGATTGATTGTGTTCGGCCTGGCCCGGCCGACCGGGCAAGTGCCCGGTTTGCCCTATGGCCAGTCCGGCCCTATGCTGTTCCACAAATTATTTTGCATTCTCTGTGTGCATTTGTACTGTATATATATAGTTTACAAATATTGCTTCTAGCATAATACTACATTATGTAAGAAGTCCAGTACAAGACTCTTACAAAGTGTACCTGCAGTATTTATTTAAAAAAAACCTAAAATGACATTTATTTTATTGTTTATAAACAGGTGGGTGATACTCTCATCCATACACCATGGACTGGACATTTGGCAGAGGTTTCTATTGCCACTGTTGGTCTGTACACTGTGGTGATCACTGACTTTGGAATGATAGTGAAGTTCGATGGTAATCATCACTTGGAAATTGTCCTCCCTGAGTCATACTATGAAAAGGTCAGTGTGTGGAGTGTATTGTTTTCCCTTTAGATTATGTGCACCTTCCCCACCGAACCATAAGAGGCCACATGCCTTCAAGTGGGTACTTTCTCAAGCACCCCCCCACGCTTGCAAGGCACCTTAAAGGACAAGGGTCTCATCCACAAATGATGTCCCTCGAAAGGGATGTGGGGGATCATGGGGGGGATTATCAGAATCTGGAAGTCCCCTTTAGAACTAGGGGTCCCTAGATATCTGGCCCCCTGTAAGAGAATGAATACGGGGTACTCATTGACAAAAATATGTAGAAAGTAATGAAAATAACGACACCATTAAAAAAGTATTTTACTGAAAATAAAAAAAAGCATCCCATGATTTAAATCCAACATCAATCATGCCCTCCAGTGATGTCAACGCTACCTGACAATGTTGACCCTCTGATAGAAATTGCTGCCCTGCCACTATTCCTGATGCAAATTACAGATACCCAGCCAGCTTCTGTATGTAAACAAGCCACCGGAGATCCTGGGTGGCATCACTGATCAAATATTGTCATAACTATAAATCTGAAATCTGTCGTTTAGCAGTGGTCATGCTACTGCCACCTAATGATAGATCCCTGGTTTTACAAAAACAAAAGTCAGCTTTGGATTTGTCATTTAGGGGGTTATTCACAAAGCTGCCGAAGACAGCCAAATGAATTACCTAGCCGAAGTGAAGTGACCCGAACGCTGTTCGGCTATTCACTTCAGCCTTGTATTGCTGATTTCAGCCATACATTGGCTAAAATCAGCCTTATATCGCCTGCCTTTGGCTGTCTTCGGTCAGCCGAACATGCTTTGAATAACAACTGGGCGGACTCCGCCCAGTTGTTATTGTTTAATGACATATCAGCCGCAGGTCCTTTGGGGATGCTGATCTGTCATTACAACTGGGCGGAGCCATACATGAGATCACGACTGGATCCACCCAGCTGTCATTTGTGGGGCTTACGGCTGGCCTTCGGCAGGCTGTTCGCCCTGCTCCGGGTGTCACTTCGGCTCAGTTGGCCTGCTTCGGGTATCACTTCGTCTGCGGTACGGGCTATAGGGAATATAGCCGTACAGCAGCCCTTTGGTTCGACTGAACCGAAGGGCTCCTGTGGCCTAAGAGAAAAGAAGGATCAGCTGAAGCTATGGCTGGATCCTTCAGCTCCTTCGTGAATAACCCCCTAAGTATTCATGTAATGTTATGAAGGTTTTTTTATTTTTTAAGTAAAGATATACTAGTACTAAGAATTGAATGTTTTATTTGAAATAGGTGTGCGGTATGTGCGGCAATTTCAACGGCAGAAAGGATGATGAGTTCCTCATGTCAAACTCACTGCAGGCTTCTAGTGTAACGGAATTTGGAAACAGCTGGAAGTCTGAGGAAGACAGCGATAAAAAGTAACTGACTACTGAATTTTTGATTATTTTGTTTAAATACTTGTTCGATTATATATTTCTTCAAAATCATTAGAAAGTCTAGAGTGAAAATTATAGCATTGTGTGGCTTAACAAATGTACATTTCCAAAACATGTTAGGTTTCTTTAGCTGGTATAATACCTGATAAGAAAACAAGAATGCTTTGAAAGCTTACATTGTCAGTCTATTGAGCTGGTCAATAAATGCTACCACGCTTTCGTGCTCCAAGCTCCAAGCTTTCATTGTTGGCTGATGCTCTGTCACAACTTTAAAAGTCATGAAACTGTTGTTCACTTTAGCTCCACCAATAATATGAAATCTCTGAAGCGAAGTTTATAAGACAGTGGGGTCTATTCACGAAGCTGCCAAAGGATCTGGCTGTAGCTTCGGCCGATCCTTCCGCTAGCTTCGGCCCCAGGACCCCTTCGGTTCAGTAGAACTGAAGGGGTGCTGTACGGGCTATTCACAATAGCCCGTACAGCTCCCGAACATGGCCGAGTGGCTCAGTCGAGCCGAACGCATATGCATCGGCTCTAGGGTTGCCACCTTTTCTTCAAGCCAAACCCGAACACTATAGCGCTTTGCGGCAATTTATTTGTAAAGTATACACTATGCATGTATTTTGTAAATAAATGACATTTTAGTTAATCACAACTTGCCAGTGTGCCGCAGCAGTACCCATATACCTTGCCGCACTTCTTACCAGATATACAAAAAGTAACGGGTGCTCGTAATGACTGCGGATGGCGCGGCTCACAACAGAACTCCAAAACAGATGTCACCAGCACCAAGATCCCATGTTACTGCAAATCCATTTTATTGGTAGTTGTCATTCAAACGACAAGCGCTTTCTGGGCTGGGCAGGGTCCCCTTCATCAGGCTCAGAAATTACATTCTATTATGTCCATATAAAAGTTGTGGCCCTTTTATGTAATGCTATTTCTGAGCCTGATGAAGGGGACCCAAGGAGAAAAACAGAGGGAGGGACTCGACAAGTGACAGTGGCGGCACCAGCAAGGAGCCACAAGTCCGGTGTTAATAATGTGCCCGGGTGTGATTCTGGGTCACAGCCGAGCACAGGATTCCAAAACCCAGTGTTTGTGATTGGTTGGAATGTGTGCCCGGTCACATGGTCACACATTTTAACATAATCCCACCCAGTTTTTTTTGGCGATGAAATCTGTAACCGGCAATATGTCTCACATTCTACAAAGTCGGATAGAAGTGAGCTGTCCCAGGGCAGATCGGTTCTCCTGCACATACCATTTGCGATGCCTATGGAAGTGTCTGCCCTGGAAGAGCTCACAAAGCGTTGTAATGCTTGACCTAATGGGTGGTCACACATTCCACCGCCAAAAAACTGCAACTGCTCCAGATTTTGTCTGTTCCATTTTTGATAAATTCCCCCCAAGGGATCGCATATATATTGTTTCCTTGCGTTCTGGGGTAGAAGGGGGCGTGGCAGTGCCATTCAAGTCAATGGCACGGCAGACATGCCCCCCCGCCCACAGTACGATCGGCCGCACAGGAACGTGCGGTAATACAACGTTCTGCGTTCCAGTTCGGTGGGATCGCAAATAATCACGCATGAACTTTTTTTGCAATCCCACCGCATTGGAATGCAGGGCCTTTTTTTTACCGCACGTAACTGTGCGGCTCATCGTACTGTGGGCGGGTCTGCAGTGCCATTGATTGAATGGCACTGCTGCGCCCCCTCCTACCCCAGAACGCAGGGAGACTTTACATAGGCGATCCCTCGTGTTCCGGGCATGGGACATTGCGGTAGATGTGCGGGCTGGTGGAAACAAGGCCTTAAGTAGAACACCAGACATAACTTTTATTTGTTTTGTGTGTAAGTATTAAAATATAACACATACCATCTGTGTCCCCGACCTTCATTTCCTATTGTGTCACCTATAAAGAAATTGTGTCAGGTTTTTTCCCCTGCCTGTATCCTTGATGTGTACTATTGCACATAAAAGATGCCCCCATAAAACATTTTTTTGGGGGCATGTTTAATGGACAATACTGATCTCTCCCTTTCCAATTAATATTGCATTTGATCAAAATGTAATAACTTCACCCCTCTGTGTGTTTTTTTTCCTAGATACCCTCTTACTTTTTTCACTGGAGTTATCCACAATAAATATACTTACTGTTCTGTTGTAATCTACTGCTCCACAGCCACATGCCAGGTCCCATGCTGCTATTTACTTATGTCATCAGGAGCTGGTTGTCCCTTCCTGGTACTTGAAGCCAACACCCTGATGATGCGTGCAGGTCATCCTCCAGTCACAGGTCCACCTTCTACCAGCGCAGGTTCACCCTCCTAAGCCGCCAGCAAGCAGGGGTTGTGTGACAAAATCACTGCTCTCCACAACCCCTGCTTGCTAGCTGGCTGGCTGGCTGCCGGACAAAGATTCGTCCCTCACGGCTCCCCTCTCTCCCTGATGTCACTTCCTCCCACGACAGCCACGTAGGAGAGAAATAGGAGAGGGAGAGTCGAGGGACAGGAAACAGCGCCACCCGGCGTCCACCGCAAGATATGCTAGTATGCGGCATTGTACCGTTTTGAATGATATGCCCGGGCGAGAGGTGGGCACAGACCCGGGCACATGATTGCAAACCCGTACTGCCCTGGTGAAACCCGGACGGGTGGCAACCCTAATCGGCTCGGCTGAGCCGTGCTGAAAGCGGAAGCTGGCTGAGCGGCCGGCCAGTGGCCGGCCGACAGCCTGCTTCTGACAGCTGGGCGGAGCCAGCCGTGATCTTACGGCTGGCTCCGGCCACTTTCAGAGAGATCAGCGTCCCTGGTTACCTGCTAACCAGGGACACTGATCTCCAAACAGCTAACTCTCCCTGGCGCCCCGGGAGTCTCCTGCTCCCGGCCGCCAAGGAGAGAAACACTGCTGTGTTTTTTTTTTCTTTATTCTGACACGAGCGATGTCAGAATAGAAAAAAAAAAAAGACATTTTCCCATTGAAAAGCATTGGTACATTACTATTGGCTATTTCAATTTGCAATAGCCAATAGTAAACTAGCATTGTACCCACCCTCTGCTGATGGACCTGATGGGGAACAGCAGCAGAGGGCGGGTACAATGCTAGTTTACTATTGGCTATTGCAAATTGAAATAGCCAATAGTAATGTCCCAATGCTTTTCAATGGGAATTGATTTTTTTTTTTTCTATTCTGACATCGCTCGTGTCAGAATAAAGAAAAAAAAGACACAGCAGTGTTTCTCTCCTTGGCTGCTGGGAGCGGGAGGCTCCCAGAGCGCCTGGGAGAGTTTTTTTTCTTTTTTTTGACATCAGCAGAGCCGCCGGACAATAGGAAACTATTGCGCGGAACTAGCTGTCACTGCTATCGTTTTCTATTTACTTTTTAAAAACTTTTTTCACTCTTTTTCTGTTCTGCTCGGTACCTCTGAGGGACCGAGCAGAACAGCCGAGCCGAATGCCACTGAGCTATTCACTCACTGCTGTTTGGCATCTTTAAGAATAGAGCGAACAGCAATGAGTAGCCTGCCGGAGGTTTGGCTCAGCCGATCCAGATGTTGGATCGAACGGCAGCTGAGTGAATAGACCCTAGAGACTATGTTGGACATCTCTAAATAGTTGCCTTTATCTCTCAGTCATTTCACTGCCACAGCACTATATGTTTGTTCTTCCTCACTAGGCCTCTGTTTTACACCATATCTGACATTACCTGTTAAATCAACTGCTTACTGCTTTATGGTATATTTGCAACCACATACTTTATTTTCAGTGGACCTTCTTTAAGGCCGCGAGTCTACTCTGTCTCCATTGCCACAAATCCTCAGATATCCTGTAAAAAGTGTCCTAAAGTTGCCAAATGGATTCAAAGCTTTTCATGGTTTTCTAACTGCCTCCTCCCCTTATTATTCAGCTCTCAAATGTCAGAGTCCCTCTTGGCCACTGAGGCTGAGACATTCAAGAATTAAATGACAGGGTCAGGGCTTAACACCAGGAAGGGGCAGGGCGTGTCTACTTGACCATAAATCAACTCTGTGTGTACCACTTGGGCTAAGAATGCAAAGACTTCACAAAGACCCAAAATGAATTAAAGATTCAAGCAGCTACTTGTAGGTACTTGGGCAGTATCTTTAAAGTAGAACTCTGGGCAGAATTGTTCTTAACCCTTGCAGTGGGGCTCCTCACCTGATACTAGGAGCCTGCTCACTCTTAGACTGGTCCCTGGGACCTCTCTCCCCCTCCGCTGCAGCAGTTTAAGGTCCCATGAATCTTTATATTCTATACACGGTATATAGACGTGAGGACGCTGAGAAAAATTCCAATGCTGCAGTGTAGCAGGCTAAATAAGGGATTAATTAGAGGAACCTCACATTTCTGACCACCAATGATAAACTAAAGAAGGGCCACATTTGAAAACTGGAATGGAACTGATTATAGAGAAACACCGCACCAACAATGATATAATTATAACAAAACAGCTAAAATATGAAATTGACTTCTAACTACCTTTTCAGGTATAGCCAGGGGTGTATCTACCACAAGGCAAACTAGGCATTTGCCTAGGGCGGCACTTTGCAAGGGGGCGGCAGAAAACGCTGCCCCAAACCAATGAGGCAGACAGGGCCGGACTTGCCTTTGGGCATACTGGGCACTTGCCCAATGGGCCAAGGCTGAACGGCACAGAATCAGGCAGTGGCGGCCGCCTTATGAGGCACACTTGGCGGCCGCAAGGCCATTAGAGAGCTGCCTGGTGGAGGGGAGGGCCCAGTGAGATGTGGTCCAGCTGGCTTTGTACAGGAGGTGGAGGAGAAGCAGCGGGTGGCTTGGGGCTGGTCATAGCATGTGATCTGATGGTGGGATGTGCTAGAAGCGGGCTGGGAACTGCAAAGTATCCTGTTGGTACTGATGGCACTTCGAGCTGCAGGTAAGAGGAGCAGCCCATGTATGCAGGGAAAGGGACTCTGCACAGTCCTCCCGAGACCCTGCACAGCCCACCATAAACCCTGCACAGCCCACCTGAGAGCTCGTGAAGCCCATCTGAGACCACGCACAGCTCTGCTGAGACCCCGTGTGCGCTGTATCCAGTGACTGACAGGTTGTGCAAAATGTCCTAAACAGGATGGGGTGGGGCAAATTTAGATTGAGGGGGGTGCCCGAGTTTAGTCTTGCCTAGGGCAGCACAAAACCAAAATACACAACTGGGTATAGCTGTTTCTGACGTGTACCGAGTTAGATAAGATATAAACAGCCTCATTATATCTCTTAAATGTATTTAAACTTATGGATTTACTATTTTGGGAAGACTTGTCAATTCTTAAATCATTTTCAATACCCTTCTTCTGCAGGTGCTTGGATGATGACAGAGTGGATCTCAGCCCACCATGTACTGCAGCCCAGAGGCCATCTATAGAAAGTCAGTGCAGTGGACTTCTGTCAGACACCTACAGACCTTGTCATCAACTAGTTGATCCACAGCTGTTTATTCAGTCTTGCATGTATGACATGTGCAGATATAATGGCATGATGTCCACAATGTGTGCTATATTCCAAGCCTATGCAGATGCCTGCAGAACACAAGGAGTAAAGATTATATGGAGAAGTCCATTATTCTGTCGTAAGTACTGTAGTCAGTATATAGGATGAAAGAATGGCGAAAAATACCATAAACGTCTTATAGTAAACTATAGCCATAACACATACAATATGCTAAAACCAATCTCCAGGCTGATACAAAATGCTGTTTGATCCAACTGTGTATTCATCATAAACACATTAAAGTGACATTAAACCCTCAGATTTGTTAACATAAAACAATACTGTAATGTGTGTGTTACTGTAATCCATGGTAGTTTCCCTTCTCTTTGCTGTTCTTCCTTTTAAATCTGTATCTGTTCTCATGTTGGGCAGAACTTCTATTTTGCAGCAGACTGCCTTGTCTCAAGAATGGATACATGGTGTCTGTGTATTGGTTTGTAACCTGAGCCAGCACTACAGGAAGAGGTACTCAGCTGCAAAGGGAAGTTCTCCCAAAGTATGAGAAGACATGAGGGTTTAAAAGTAAGATCAGCAAAGAGAAGGGAAACTACCATGGATTACAGTAAGACACACATTACAGTATTGGTTTATGTTAAAAAATCTGAGGGTTTAATGTCACTTTAAAGTATTCTGTATAGAATTAGCATAAATAACAGAACTGGCCTTGATGTCAGCCTTCTGTAAGCCCCTGCACAGCAACATGTAGTTAATGTACCTCAGTTTCTTTGAAGGTAACAAGTATGCTGCAGGGTTATTTTTTCTTGTAATATCTAACTTGGGATCTCAGTACTGTAATTGCACGGTTAAACAAAAAAAGTAGCATGAAATTATGTTGTTCTGAGTGTGCTTTTGGCTTAATGTATACATTTTAAAAATGTATGTATTTTCTATTGCAGCCCTGTCATGTCCCAAACACAGCTACTACACAGACTGCGCATCTCTCTGCCCACATACCTGTAATAATATCTATGCTCCCGATGTGTGTAATAAGCCATCTGCATGCATGGAAGGTTGTGTCTGCGATAATGGATATGTACTTAGTGGTGACCAATGTGTTCCACTCAGTTCATGTGGTTGCAGAGATTCCAATGATAACTATTATCAGGTAAGTGATAAAAGTCATGAACACATTTATTTTTGCATGCAAGACATATTTTATGTTGATTACACTTGTTTTAACTGTACCTTAAAAATATTGGTCATAATAGTAGACAATAATAAAGAAGGAGCTGCAAGCATTTATAGAATTTACATACTGTATTTCCTGGCGTATAAGACTACTTTTTATACTTAAAAACATCCCCCGAAAATCGGGGGGTCGTCTTATACGCTGGGTATACAATGTATACCTTTAGTTAATTTGGGCCAAGCTGGCCCAAAACGAACATCCCTAATCTGTCAGCTCGCTGGATGTGCGGTAATACTGTATGTACGGTAGCTTCGGCTACATACAGTATACTGCGCTGAGCCAATCACGGCAAGCGATGTACACAACCTCTGCCAACCCAAGCAAGCTTTGTATTCATTAATAGAATACATTGCTCGCCGTGATCGACTCAGCACGGTATATTGTATGTAGCTGAAGCTACCGTACATACAGTATTACCGCACATCCATCCATGATGTTTTTAAATGGTGTTGCCTCGGAAGTGGGGTAGTCTTATATGACGAGTATTGCCCAAAACCTATGTTTTAAGTGGAAAATTAGGGGGTCGTCTTATACACCCAGTCGCCTTATACACCGGCAAATACGTTAGTTATATTTTAAAAAATGTTAAAAAAACTGTCATCCACTGTTTAAAACCACAGTCATTTAGATCCACTTTACTAAAGTAAATCCCTATCCCACCTCAACCTAACCACTGAACCATCACATTCTCAAATAATTCATCCCCTCACAGCTACCTCCTCATGTATCATTTCCCCCTCCTCTTTTAGATTGTAAGCCCTCAGGGGCAGGGCCCTCCTTACCATCTTGTCTTGAATTGTATTGTAATTGTAATATCTTCCTTACGTTGTAAAGCGCTGCGCAAACTGTTGGCGCTATATTAATATGTAATAATAATAATAATAAAGTAGATCAAGCATTCATTGTATTTTTAAAATACAAAATCTGGCTTAGGTGATCACAAAGTGTCTGCTTTATTAAAGTTATGCTCACCTTTGTTCATTTAGGGAGCCTTAGGCCCATTTTTTCCACTATGGTTGCAACTTCTCTAATGTTGGACATCTAAATCCCGCCCATCTATTAAGCACAAGCCAATTACAGATTATCTGACTGAATAGTAGAATGGTGGGTGGGGCTTAGCATCTAGGGAAGCTAATTTTTCTCAAGTCAGAGTGTACCTAGGGTCTCTTTAGGCATATAGAAGAAGGTTTTCAGGTTGACAAAGTTAAATATAGGCATCTTGTGATGTCCCCTCTTTGACTGGACTTTAATTTTAAAACTTTTTAAACCTTCAAATCACTGATAGGTTTGATATAAAGAAAAATAGTCATGCTTGGGCTTATACAAGGATCTGAATATTTATTGTAAAATCATTGTGCTGTCCAGGTTTACCTATAAAAATGTGTGTATCTGCTGTAGGTTTATTTACTCTGTCTATACCTTGCTTTTGGCTATGAGAGTCAGTTTCTGCTAGACAACAAACTAACTTTATACTGATAACTGTGTGTTGTCAGAACGATGTCAGGTTGCTGACATGACTATTTACAGACCTTAAGTGACGTCTCACCCTGACTCTAAGAGCCCAGAGTCAGGCCCAAACAGAGTAAGTAAATAAGGGCCAAATATAAACCCTCTAAGTTACCATGTACCGTCAGTAGCTCATCTACTGAAGCCATTGCATCATTAGAACATAACATTCATTTGGTGGTTTTAGTGACAGCACGTATATATAGAACATTTAATTTGCAAGATTTATAGAGGTTTAAATATTTTCTTGCCTAATAATCTAGGGTGTTAGGAATGTGTTAAAATAAAGGTGATGTCAATGTTATACACTATACAGTATGCAGGCACACAGCTGAAGAATGTTTTAAGCTGGCCATACACTTTACAACCATCGCACGACTTTCATCGTGCAATGTTTGTAAAGTAATTAAAAGCTCTTACGATCTGCCCATCTTGGTCAGGCAGATCGTACTTGCGATCATCGCAAGCCCGCCCCGTTGAGGGGAGGGCTTCCGATAATTCCAATGCCGTACGGGCAGTGTGCGCTTGCGCACAACGGCCCGTGCTGCATTTGTCTCCCGAGAACACCACTGTCTCCCGAGAACGCCACTAACCCGGCGAAAATCGTACGATTCTTCTTTTCTGGATCACCAGGGGAAAATAAAGGTAAAAAAACCTAAAGAATTAAAGATTCAGCCACCACACAGGTGCAACCACCACTGGTGGTATTGGTAAACTGCAATATAGTAAATTTTTACTTTTGGGTTTGGATACACTTTAATACTGAATTAATGACAGTATAGGGTACAAATGAAAGGCATTTGAAATCTGAAATGTATCTGGGAACATTATTAATAGCTTTTTACATAAAGTAACTTTTATTGTTTAAGTAACAGTAACAGTAACCTATAGAGGTGGATTATTTTGGAATGTTATGTAAAACTATAGATTTGCCTTTTTAGATTGATAAAAGTTGGATCACACGTCACTGCACGCATACATGTGAATGTAAGAAGGGCAATGAAATCAAATGTAAATCATTTAGCTGTCCTCATGGAATCTGCAGTGTGAACAAGAATGGCAAATACAACTGCAAACCAACAGGTGAGTGTGTTGCAGCACAAGAGTTATCAACTGACATCCAGTTGTGTGTAATATCATCATCTACCTGGTGTGTTCTATATCAGTGCATGTTAGAGAAATAATTAATAGGTAACAACCACAGTAACATTAACACCCTGTTACCTGCCTGCTCTGCTGTGTCCCTTTGCCCCAGTGGCAGAAGGGACTTGTTATATATTGATTTAGCAATCCTTGTGAATAGATGACCCAGTATGCACAGCCATGCTTCATTAAAAATATAACAGGATTCCCCAAGAAAATAGACTCAAAAATTCAGGTAAAGGGGGCAGTGTGGTTTTTTTTGGGGGAGGGTATGTGATCATTCTTCATGTTAACGCCTAAATATGTGTATTACATGAAACATAGTGCCAAAGGTAGTCTATGTTTTTAAATGCTATTAAAAAGAATAAATACTCATCATGTGTTTGGCAAATACAAATAGTATTTTCATAATCCAATGCATTCAGTGTGTGACTGCTTCAGTGCAATTTCAGCATGTTTTTATGCTTCATTGCTGTAATTATAGTTTGACATTATTCCAAAGTGCTCCTCTTGTCTAAGATAAACTGTAATTGTCAGTACCAAATGCTAACAGTTACTGTTTGTATTAGTTCACTTCGCCTTGTAAAATAAATTAATTGGTGAAATTAGAATGTATTCTTCTAGGAAGATGTATTTTGGACCTCATTGTCTAACTACTGGTATCCATTCCAGGTTATTCTAAATG
Source organism: Nanorana parkeri (assembly GCF_000935625.1). Lineage (NCBI taxonomy): Eukaryota > Metazoa > Chordata > Amphibia > Anura > Dicroglossidae > Nanorana > Nanorana parkeri. The sequence goes on from NW_017306297.1 coordinate 276,037, forward strand.
CACCATCGGAGGTGATCCACATTATTACACCTTTGATGGCCTAAATCATCACTTCCAGGGCAAGAGTACTTACATGCTGACAAGGACCTCTTCTTCTCTGCCGGACTATATGGAACCATTTACTATTGAAGGAAAAAATGAGGCTATGTTCTTATATAGTAAATTTAGTTTACTGAAAGAGCTGCATATTAAAGTTTATAATCATGTTATATCATTCAGACAAAACAAGATATTAGTGGTAAGTGTAAAAAAATCTTCTGATGAGTATATTTAGACTATAAAATGAGTGATCTATCCATAGTACTCTCAGTACCTTCGTAATAGGCCATACTTACCTATAACCCTGCATATCTGAGAATCTGAGATCTTCGCTGTGTGACCTGTCCAGAGTTTCAAAGCTTCAGCCTGAAATTTTCAGAAATCTTTACAGAAGTACATATGTGGCTTCCATTCAGCTTAATGGAGAGCCTGTGTGTCAACTGAGCTTTAGGCTGGGCACACACCTTACAACCATCGCAAGACTTTTGCCTTGCGATGGTTGTAAGGTAATTAAAAAAACGTGCGATTTGCCTATCTTGGACAGGCAGATCGTACTTGCGATGATCGCATGCCCTCCCCGCTGAGGGGCGGCCTTCCAATGACCGCAATGCAGAACGGGCAGTGTGCGCTTGCGGCTTTTATCTTACGAAAATGCTACACACCCGCCGAAAATTGTACGATTCTCTGCGGGTTTTCGAACATGTTCGTAAGATAAAAGTCGTGCGACCTTACAGTAGTAGAGGTCACACGGCTTCCACAAACCTTACGATAATAGTACGATCGCGGGATTTCCCCCGATTATTGTACGATTATCGCAAGGTGTGTGGGCACCTTTAGACAGACTTTCCGTTAAAGTGAATAAGCCAAGCATACTTGTTTCCTATATTATTTTAATCTGGAAAGAAAGGGGTGACATGTTGGAGCTCAGTGGTTGAGGATATGTGTTTCTTCTTTTCAAGAAGAAGAAAAAATGTACCTTAAACTTGTAATTGCCTTCAGTCATGAAATGTGTCATTTACAGTAGATATCTATACAAAAAACTAAGGGGGCTATTCACTAAGCTGCTGAAGCCGTACATTGGCAAACATTAGCAGTACATCGGCTGGCTTTGGCTGGTCTTGGTCAGCCAAACATGCTCTGCATGTTCGGCTGAGCCGAAGTGCTGAAGCCGTTCGACTCAGCCGATCCAACATCTGGATTGGCTGAGCCATACCTCCGGCAGATCACTCACTGCCGTTCGCCCCCTAATCTCTAAGGGGCCGAATGGCAGTGAGTGAATAGCCGAATGTCGCCGACTGGCTTTTCGGCTTGGCAATTCTGCTCGCTACCTCTGAGGTAGCGAGCAGAATAAAAAAATAGAAACTAAAAAAAATAAATAATAGAAAAATTATTTAAATAAATTTAAAAAAAGAAAAAATTAAATAAATGATAAAAAATAATTGAAATACATGTAAAAAAAAAGAAAAATTTAAAAATGAAGGAAAGAAAAAAAAAAAAACAACAGTGTGGGGTTCCCCTCCCAAACCATACCAGACTCTTTAGGTCTGGTAGGAAAGTTAGGAGGGACCCCAAGTTAAAAATAAAAAAAGTGCTTGGGGTTCCCCCCCAAAGTCATACCAGGTCCTTAAGGCCTGGTACGAATTTTAAGAAGAAAAAGCACCCCCAAAAATGGGGGGGAAAAACATGGGGTCCCCCCTAAAATTCCCAACCAGACCCTTGATCCAAGCACAGCCATGGCAGGGCAGGAAAGTGGGGGGACAAGCAAGCGCCCCCCTCCCTGCCATACCAGGCCATATGCCCTCGGTTCCTATGTCTGCCCTGATGAAGGAGACCTGTGTGGTTCTGAAACCTTGGCTATTCAACACATGTGACATGTTTCCTCAATAAAAAGAAAATGTAGATGTATTTCATCCCATGAGTGCTGATGATCTCATTGCTGTTTACTCTTTATATGCACAGCCCCATCCATGGACATCACTACAAGCACCACCATTACTTCTGCACGGTGTGCAAAGGACATTTTCATTTATTTATCTTTATAATAAAGTTTTAAACATATTTACACTGGAACATGCTGTTTTTTAGAATTCTTACATTGCACTGATTTCCTTATTGTATTGCAGCTGAATGGGGTAAGATCAGTGCCTCCTGCCCATCCACATGATGGAATACGCATCTACCAGAAGCCAACAAGAATCTACTTGGAAACAGATTTTGGCCTTTCTATCAGCTTTGATGGCAATGAAAATGCTGGTACTGTATATTTTATATGGCAGGATATGCAGCTTAGAGGGGTTGTCCACTTATAACTGACATATGGGGCCATACTACTATTAATATACTGTGCTATGTCTTTGACATTTTTTTACATGATGTTTAAATAGCAAGGATAGACTACCAGAGCTGAATTGCTTTCTCTATATCAGGACAGCAGGGTGGATGTTACTGACAACTTAAAGGTTCAGACCCCAGAAAGACCCTTTTTGCATTGTGTCACATCATTTGTGTTGCAGTAATATGTACATCTTCCACAAACAAAATATACAGTTGACAGGCTAACTGTCTGTAAAATGTGTTAGTAATCCAGTAAATAAGAAACACTTCCCCTCTAAAAAAAATTATCTGAAAATAGTTTTCTATCAGATGCATGTCTAAGTGAAAGGTTTTGGCTAAAGGTCAGGCAAATATGAAAAACCCCAATACCCCCCCCCCCCCCCCCAAAAAAAAACAACACCCTAGGTCTTATTCTCGGGGGATGTCTTATTTTTTTTTATGT
>NW_017306297.1:279454-283288 GCF_000935625.1 Nanorana parkeri
GGCAAAACGAAAAACCCCCACCCCCCCCCCCCCCCCGCAAAATAAAAACCCTTGCTTGCAGCCGATTCCTGTAGGTGCTTCTGCGCACCCTTCATTTCACAAGAATGCATTTCTGCAAAGTACAAGAGCCAATTCCCATGAGATTTGGGATACTCAGCTTTCCCTGGAGGCAGTGGTGAGGCCCAGAGACCTCATTGGATGGAACGCTGGGTCTAAGTTAAATATTTTCTTTCTTTGCATGCTATCCAGTGGAAGATTAAGAGTTCATTACATTCTAATCATCCAGATTAATTACTGGACCGGTAATGTCAGTAATATTGCTGAATTATATGATTCAGTCACATTGATTCTAACCTATTTCAACTTTGTTTTGCAATGTTTTCTTTGTTTCAGAAATAACTGTACCAAACACCTACAAAGATTTGCTTGAAGGGCTTTGTGGCAATTTTGATGGGCAACGCTCAAATGACTTTACCAGTCCTGATGGTAGACTGATTGGTGATGTAGAGTCATTTGGTCAAAGTTGGAATGTCAACTCACTTAAATTGGCTCCTAGATTCAGGTCAGTAGTATGTCTGCAACTGATGCTGTTCATCTGTTTGTAGATTCCTTGCTTCTATTATATAGATTTTTATCTTTTTAGCAATTCAGCCAAATGCCTTATTTCAACCCTTTGGCTGCTAAGCATGTAAAACCCACTATGGCAAACAAAGAAAAAAGCTGCTGCAGCAGCAGGGTTGAGTGTACTATATATTTTATGAGCCAGCTTCTTTAGGAAATGTAGAAGTGATTACATTTACAAGCATTCAAATATGTAATCACCCTCGTTGCACCAATGACTGTTCTTTTTCCTGTTAGTCATTATAGAACAACTACAAGTTAGTCGTTATAAAACAACTACAAGAAAAATAATAGAAAAGGTATGTATACAGACAATGGGTGCCAAACTGAGTTTTCCTTAATAATGCATAAATACACATATCAGAAATGTTGCTATAAAGCCCCTCCCCATAAATAACAGAGCAAGACTCACTCACACAGTGTAAATATTTAACAATTGACAATGCTGTAAAGAAAATCACATGATGGTCATGACCACAGATATATATCAGCCCATAAAGGAGCATAGTAAATAGTCCACATAGACAAGATGTATACCTAAATACAAATGCAATGTATTTGCAGCAAACTTGTAGCACAGTGATAAGTGGCTGGAAATGGCTGGAGATCTCAGGTTAGTACTGGCCACTACTTCTGTGAATAAAACTCAAAAGTTGGAAATGTGTTGTGTTGTGTGGTGATATTTTATGCTGTTTAACACTAAAACGCCTACCAGGACATACAAATGCAACCTGTCACTGCTCACATCTTTCTGATGATGCTTACTCCCGAGATGTCATTCTTATGCTTTGATACATTATTGATAAGTTACTGACTTTGAACAAGTATGTATTAAAACACCTGATATTATATATAAATAGACTTTGCGGCCTCCAACTATATAAGCAGCGAGCACTAAATCTAAAATAGTGTTTAGACAAGACATTTTGGGTAAAATGTGTGCCGCACTAGAACAATATACAATAAATATATAAATATATGAAAGTGAATAAATAATAAATTAATATCTTATCAATATTACAATAAATATAAATCTGTGACTTAAATAAAAAACATTGATCAGCAAAGTGAAAATTTCTATGTATAAAAGTGATTCTGTTTCAATGTTGACAACTACTAGTCCACACAATATAAACGTTCCAAATTAAATCTTGAGTCCAAATTATGTGCAAAATCAATACAGCAGTGCTGGTTTCTCAAAATCTTCTACCACGAACCCCCTTTAAAAGGCCGCTCACCTTCTGTTTAGACCTCAACAAGTAGATCTTATTGCGCCTTTCCCCTTTTCATATACAGGCAGGGAGAACGCCCAAGGATTACCAGACAGGTTAACGAGGAATCGCCTTTCTCTGATTGATTTTGTGATTGCAATGCCTCCACTTGGTTAAAAATTTGTTTCCTCTGAATTGTTTAAAATCGCCTCCTCAGGAACTCCGGCATACATGTTATGGACAGAAGAGTACTCCATAGTGCACCTCATTATCAGAAAAACGCTTTAATGATAAAATTCTACCCACATAAAATCATGAAATAATATTAAGCAATCAACCAGATAAGATTGTTCCTAAGCAGCTATGAGAAAAGATTAATTGACCTGAATTTGTTCTCTCTGACAAAGAGGCAATTAAGGGGGGACGTGATCACCATGTATAAATACATAAATGGCCCATATAGTATGCTTGGTGCCAAATTATCCACTTTAAGGTCACTGCAAAGGACAAGGGGGCACACTTTGCGTCTGGAGGAAAAGAGGATTAACCTTTGCATACGGAAAGGATTCTTCACAGTTAGAGCTGTGAAAATGTGGAATAGACTCCCCCAGGAGCTAGTTCTAGCTAGCTCAGTAAAACCTATATCTGTCCCCAAATTTTTTAACATATATTGCAAGGCTATAGTCAGGTCATGCTGACTGGTGAAATTTTTGACTGACTGGTGAGACACCGCCAAATTTTTCAAGCCATGCTTATAGGTATATTAAGGTAGATTGTCGATCCAGGGAATATCCGATTGTCATATGGGATCAGGAAGGATTTATTTCCCCTGTTGGAGCGAATTGAACCATGCTTTTGACAGCGGGTTATAGGCAGGAGTCTGTATGCGTGGTAGCCACCTGTACTAAGGTGCTCCTATCCAAGTAGCAGGAATGTTATACGATCACCTTGGAGTAGTGGCAACCAGGACAGATAGGCAGGGTATCCAAATTGGCAGACAAGTTTGTGGTCTAGACGTAATAGCAGATCAGGGCAGGCAGCAATATAATCAAGGGTTGAGTAACAAAGCCAAGGGTCAAAATACCAGGAAGTCATACGAAAGGTAGGTAACAGAGGCTAGGGACTACTAGAGGCAAAGCTCTGCAATAACCAAGCGCCATTTTGTGAAGTTGGTATTTATAGGCACATGTGCTTCTATGATGCCACAGGAGGAGGAGGCATTGGCTTCACTATTATGCACTGTGTCTGCAACAGCATACACAGTGTGAGCACATTTCTCTAACAATATACTGTTGTCAGCAGCAGGGGGCCACAGCGGCATTACAGCTCTGTTGAGCTTCCACAACAGGAAGATCCCTGCTATCATCCCTCCTCAATGCCCGACAGCGTGGGACCCAAAGCAGCGGCAGGCTCATGAACGTGACATGCTGGCTGTGGCCGCGGCCCACAGCAGGTAAGTCCTTACAGCTTTAGAGGGGTTTTTTTTTTCCTTCCCCTGGATCACATGGAGGTAATTGTTGGCATAACGTTCTGTGTAGGCTTTTCTTCCTTTTTTTTTTCCATATCTCTATAGGTTGAACTCGATGGTCTTTTTTCAACCTGACTAACTATGTAACTATGTAACTAATCGTAAGAACTCCAACACTGCCAACCAGACTCTATGCTTCCCAGTTCCACCCTACGTACGTTCGATCACGCTGGGGAGGCTAGCAGCGTGTCATATGCATCATCATTACCATGACAATAGTAATGCACTCTTTAATAAATCACCACCTCTATCTGAGACTAAAATAGCTAAATAGATAATTTGAACCGACGATAGAAGGACTTACCTTCATATGGCACAAATTCCAGGTTATAAATAAAAGGGTCCCCCATAGATCCTACATATTAAAACAGTTTAAAATATCTATTTAAAATATAAAAAATTAACCATTATAAATATTATGAAGTAGGAGATGAAAAGTGTATAATTAATATCAGTGAGATTGTAAGATCTAGA
>NW_017306297.1:283626-307721 GCF_000935625.1 Nanorana parkeri
AATTATTATTATTATTATTATTATTATTATTCAGGATTTATATAGTGCCAACAGTTTGTGCAGTGCTTTACAACATAGGGAAGACACTATAGTAACAATACAATTCCAGACACAATGTTATGGAGGGCCCTGCCCATGAGGGCTTACAATCTAACGGGGAGGGGAAAGTGATACATGAGGAGGTAGCTGTGTGGGAATGAATTGTTTGAGAAAGAGATAGTTCAGTGGTTAGTTTGAAGTGGGATAGGCTTCCCTGAAGAGATGAGTCTTAAGTAATTGCCTAAAGGCAGTCACAGTTGGAGATAGACAGACAGGAGGTTGGGGTAAGGAGTACCAAAGAATGAGAGAGACTCTAGAGAAGTCCTGGAGGTGAACATGGGAGGAGTTGATGAGGGAGCCAGAGAGCAGGAGGTCTTGGGAGGAGCGGAGGGGACGGTTAAGGTGAGACAAGGTTGGAGATGTAACCTGGGGCAGAGTTGTGGATGGCTTTGTAAGTGGTTGTTAACATTTTGAATTTTATCCTTGAGGCGATTGGAAGCCACTGTAGGGATTGACAGAGGGGGGTTGCAGATACTGAGCAGTTGGTTAGGTGGATAAGTCTAACGGCAGCATTCATGACAGACTGAAGGGGGTATATGTTTAATGTTGCCTAAGTTTAATCCTTTAGGGGCCAGGCTGTTAGCTTTATAGATCCATTCTGTTTCTTTCATAGCTAATTTCCGTCTCCAGTTCCCCCCTATCCAGTGTCTATGGACACGTTCTATACCTCAGAATTGTAACAGCTTTGGGTTTTTATTATGACACCTGACAAAGTTTTGTGAAACACTATGATCTTTATAGCTCCATTTTATATTATAGATGTGTTCCCTAACCCTCACTACTAGTTTTCTGGATGTGCACCCTATATATTGTAGCCCGCAGGGACACTCTAAACATTATATCACTCACTCTGTGTCACAAGACATACATTCTTTAATGTGACACTCAAGATTTTGTTTGTTAAAATAAGTTTATCCCTACGTTTTTTATTATTCAAACTGTCTACACACGAAGCACATACCACATTTATAAAAACCTACCAACTCTGAAAATAATAGTCCATTATTGGCTTTAACAGGGGGATCTATCACACTTTTTGAAATCCTGTCCTTAGATGTCAGCTTCTTTATAAATAATTTTAGGTTTTTTGGGGAAGATTTATTTTAATTGCAGATCCAACATTAGAATGTCCCAATGTCTTTTGATATTTTTTCTATATCCCTGTACTGCGTATTAAAATTTTTTATGGAAAGACCAAATTCCTCTAAACCTCTAAGTGTGTTAGATGCCCCCCTACCTTTTGTTTATCCTTCAAAATGTGTTGTCTTTTTAATTTTTTCAACTTTATCTATTTCTGCATGTATAAATGTATCTTCATACCCTTTTTGGCAGTTTTCTTTTTAGGGTTTCTGACTGTTGTTTGAAACGTTTGCCTTTGCTACAGTTTCTTTTCATTCGCTTAATAATCTGGCCTCTGGGAATATTATATATCCATGCCGGGTGGTGACAGCCAGGGCCGGATTTCCCACAAGGCCAATCAAGGCCCTGCCTTGGGGCAGCAGGGAGCAGAGGGGAAGCAGGAGTGTGGAATTTCTATCTCCCAACGCCCGGGGCATGCAGTTCCGGACGCCGGGCAAGTATTTTTTGCTACATTTAGCTCTGCTTTGGGCAAGCAGAGCTAAATGTAGAGAGGGGAAGCCGCCACTTGTTTTATACAAGTGATAAAAAAATAAAGAAAAAAAAATGGGATTGGCCGGGAGGGGGCACATTGAGGAACATAGCCTTGGGGCAGCTGAGCGAGTAAAGCTGGCACTGGTGACAGCTAGAAGTTGGTATGTTGCCATTTCTGTCTGTCTCCTTGTGAGTTTTAACTATTAGTTGGTTGTTTTCTACCAATACTTCCACATCAAGAAAATTAAGACTAGCTTAATCAAAGTGATATGTTAATGCAATGTTGTTAGAACTGCACAAGCTTTTTATGGATCAGTGACTTTTGTAAAATAGTGTTGCAAAGAAATTGATGACATCTTCAGAGTATGCTCATTGAGAAAAAAGTCTGACAATCAGAATAAAGTATGACGGCTCCCATATATTTGCCTTGACAGGTCATTTTACAAAGGGAACAGTAATTAGATTGTTTGATATAAAGAGAACTCTTAGAGGAAGTATTTACCAATGTTTTATGAAATATAATAAACAAATATGGAACAGAACACGTTTGGTCAAAAATTCGATTTAGGGAAATGTTCCAATAACAAATAAAAAATTTTACTTATTGAAAATTAAGATGTTATCTTGTGAAATATAAATGGGGTAATATTATAATTTTTTTTACAGACGTGCTGCTGTGATGCCATTAGAAGAGGAAGATATCATATTAAACACAGGAGACAATTTTGCCTGTTCAGCATCAGGCCTGACCTTCGTAAACAGCTCTTCATTCTGTGGAGTTATGAGAGATCCGCTTGGACCATTTAGATATTGTAACCCCTTTATATCTCCAGAAGAGTTCATTGTGTAAGTATTGAATGGTTTTCTAATAGGGATGGTATGTATGTTACAGAAAAATCATACACATCGGTACCATTTCTCCTTACAGTCTGTAATCGGCTGTCTGTCCCCTCTGACACAGATCGTTTCAGCCGGTTACAGACAGTAAGGAGAAATCTCCACAGTCTATGAGTCTGCAGCAGGGAGAGTTGTCTGCGGTGTCCTGACATTTCTCCGCCATTCGGAGGTGACAGGAGTCCTTAGCGGTGCTTTGCGCAGGCAGCATTAGGTGCCCTGTCACATTCAAGCGTGCATCGCAGCCGCCGAGCAACTTATGATGAGATGAGATGTTCGGCGGCTGCGATGCACCCTTGGATGTGACAGGGCTCCTAATAGAGTTTGTAAAATCTACACTTATGGACAATTGAAAAATAAATAGATACCCAATGTTAAAGCAGCTGCACTCAGGACACTAAGGTCAAGAAATGTATATAATGAATGTGCAGTGCTCAGGGTCACCGATCGGTGAACTGCAATTATCTGGATGTTAGATAGTGTGCATTTAAAGCCTCTAATAAATATGCTGTGAATTTGATTATCCTGGTGGCAGTTGGTGAAATATAAGGTGCAAAGTCTCTATTCAGTACAAAGGTGCAAAAAATATATATATAGATGCATAAATCCCACAATATTTAACACAATTTTTAGTGTAATGAATACCTTGTGATAAATTATAGTTACATCAAATGTATCAACCACACAAAGTGATGAATAATAAAGTGAATCAATTATTTCCCATCTTATTAATCCATAAAAAGGTGCATCACATTTTTTTTTGACGAAAAGAATCAATTATAAAACGTGATCAATTATATAGTGTATCAAGTATAAAGTCTTAAAACATGTCTTAAAAAATTATGACAATAATCCAAAAGGTGTTTAAAAGTGTTGAAAAATCCTTTTTTCCACACCCTGTGTTTAGTGTTCACACCACTCTCCCCTCTGGGGTGTGCACTCACCACACTGTGATTGACTGTAGGCAATGGAAATGTGGTCTCAGCAGCAGTCCCAGTGGTGTCCCATGGGTCGGTGATTAGCGAAAATTAAAAAAGGAAACTCCTCATGGTGTTGTAACGAATTAGCATTTATTAAAAAAAGCAGTATACACTCACAGTTTAAAACGGAGAAATCGGCCGGTCACAGGCGGCGTGCAGATGGCCTGCACTTCCATATAGTGCGTAGTATTGAGATGTGTAGCCCTGACGCGTTTCGTCATACGTGACGTCTTCAGGTGGATCGCATTAGCAGGGCTCCTAATGCTGCCTGTGCACAGCAGTGCTAAGGACCCCTGTAATGTGTTAGGCAAATTAGGCAGCCGCAAGGCGCTTGTGAGCGAGAGGCTTTAGGTGACCACCTAATTTGCCTAATTAGAGAGCCGCCTCTGTACAAAACAGTACAAACAATGAAACTTTTGTTAATGTTATTATTACTTTACACAGTTCAGAAACCAATTTATTTTATTTGTTTTTATGTGTTCACCTACTTGTGTTATAAGAGATCATCCCATTGCTGAAATCTAATGCTGGAGTTCACTACCTGATTGTAGTAGAATCCCTACAAGCCATGTTTCATTCCTAAAAAAATTAAACATGGCCTAAGGCCCCCTCCACATGAGCTGATCAGGAGAGGATCCGTGGACAGATTCTCTCCTGATCACAGCAGTATGGAGCAGATGTCACCAGTGTGAGATCCATGTACGTACAGTATTTGCCTCCATCTTGCAATGAACAAAAGAATTGCAATTACCGGACCCCCGTGTCTGTCTATGGGGAATCGGTTGTACCCTCTGATCTGGTACGATCAGGTTCGGCAAAATGGATCTTTGATCCATTTGTTTTTCCAGACCTGGCCGTAGTTGTGGGGGTAACCACGTGTAAACGGATGCCCGTCCTGCACATTGGGCATTGGATCCGGTCCACCAAATAAACTCTGTTTTTAAGGTGGACTTGATCGGACTGCGCGTTGAAAGGGGCCTAACATGAGTTATGTTTTGTTAAAGTGACACTAAACTCAGGAGTTAAATCTTAAAAATGCATTCAAGTACCCTAACTATTACCAAAAATGTATCCTTTTTGTGTATCACTCGGCTGTAGTTCCTCAAATCATCTCTGAATTGGTGCTGACACTGTCCTTCCTTCTGGAGGGTGACTACTTTTGTTCCCCATGGTCCCTGTGTGTGTTGTAAAGTAGCTCCAAGCTTGAGTTCATGATGGATTACAATCTCACATTTAGTTTTCTAATTGGTATTGAGATTATAGTCCATCATGAGAGCAAGCTTGGAGCAGTGGTTACTTTATAACACACACAAGGACCATGGGGAACAATAGTAGCCACCCTCCAGAAGGAAGGACATTGTCAGCACAAATTCAGAGATGATTTGAGGACCTACAGCCGAGTGATACACAAACAAGACATTTTTGTTAGTAGTTGAGGTACCCGAATGCATTTTTAAGATTTGCCTCCTGAGTTTAGTGTCACTTTAACTGCTTTAGAGTGTAGAAAAATACAAGTGTAATTTTGATTATTTTGCAATAGTTATCACTCAATATGTTTTGTTGCTATACTTAAAGGGACTGCATTTTTGACACATGTGCTGAGTTCCAGAGTAAAGAGTTGCTGTGTATTAACCTTGCTCAGTACGCACTTGCCTGCCAGCAAAATGGAACTGCAGTTGATGGCTGGAGAGAAAGCACTGGCTGTGGTGAGCATGTTCTTTTCCTAAATTGTCTTATTTACTCTATTTTTTTTACTGACCCATAGAATATACTGTAACTATCAAACACTACAGAACATAATATATATTTATCTTATAATTTTTCAAACAGCTTTGACCTGCCCTGCTAACAGTGTTTACAAAGACTGCATGAGTGCCTGTCCTGCATCCTGCAGCAACATGGCATCAGAGTCTGAATGTGAGGCCCCATGCACTGAAGGATGCCAGTGTGAGCCTGGGTACATACTCAGTGGATATGACTGTGTGCCATACAAGGATTGTGGCTGTACTTACCTCAATAAATACTACAAGGTAATAACAATAATATATACATGTATAATTAATTTAATTACAGCTCTATTATTGTTTATAAAATGAAACACTTTAATTGCCAGGCCCCGCACTCCACTTAACTCTGGTGGCTAGACAATCTTTTCCATTTTTAAATTACAGTTTTCAGAGTTTGTAGAAGATCCACCAAAACATATTTTTTTCTGAGGCTAAGTTCACACCTATGCGTTTCAGATGCTGAGCTGTTTTCGCACGTTTTCGATCACGCGACTGTTCATTGAAAACCACATGGTTGTTGCGCTGTTTTCAACGCATAGAGATGTCTATGCGACCACCTGAAAATAGCTCCTGCACCTTTTAGTGCGACAGGCGATTTCTGTGTTTTGCACGATAACGCGCGACTCAAACCGTGCGATACATCGCTCAGGTGTGCACAGGCCCTGAAAACACAGGACTGATAGAAAAATGAAGGTGCTACTGATTTTGTTGGTCACATGATAGTTGAACAAATGTTTATCAAATATATATTTTAAATAAAAATATACTAAAATAATTATTAACACATGCAAATACAACATCACTTCCACAATTCCCAATACATCTAAAAGGTAAGACTGTATTTAATTAATAAAAAAACAAATAAATGTATAATATCTTTAATTGTACCTTTTTGCAAAGCAGTAACAATTTGAGGTATGCAAAACTGTAAATAAACAACTTAGGTTAAAAAGCCTGCATGATTGAAAGAACTGAAATTGAATGGGTTAGACCGGGAACCAGGAAATAATGCAGGGGAAGAAAGGAGCTAGATGATGCAGGACATCCTCCATCCAGCAAATGAGGCGAGCTATATCTGACTTGCTCCAGCTTCTAAAGCACACTCTAAGAAGCTTACAATATGCAGTGAAATCGGAGTAAGCAATTTCTGTGGAAGAGAGGACCCTGTGTAACTGTGCAAGATGGAAGGTAAGGCTGGAGTTCAGCTTTAAGTATAAGCTGTTCTCACTGTAACTGAAATATATTAAAACCCCCTTTAGTTACTTCCAATAACTTACCCATAGATATGAGACCACCAGTTGACTGGTCCTGCGTATGTACTTCATGAACCTACCTAAACAATCTATTCAATTTGTATCTAATAACATAAGCCCTTATAATAAATTGTAATTAATACATTTTGGGAATCTAGCTAATCATATCCAAGCAAAATTGGATATGAGGGGAGGGGGGGCGCCGGCCGCGACCCGGGCCAACTGTCAAACAGAACAAGGCAGCAGGCTCCGTTATGGCAGGTTATGCGGCCGTGCTGGAGCCTCGGCCGCATAATCTGCCATAACGGAGCCTGATGCCTTGTTCTGGTGTCAGTCGGCCCGGCTTGCGGCAGGCGCCCCCCGCCATCTCTGCGCCCGGGGCCCCCCCGGTTGTTACGCCACTGTCCTTGAGCCTTGGATCCCTCCAGCTGATTATCTGTGTTATCAGAGCTACCCTGGACTTCACTGAGGGGGATGCTGTCTATGAGGATAATCACAAGTAGTTGTGTTGTGTACTGTTTTACTGAAAGCTATACTGTAGAGGTCTATAGAGATTATGATATGTAGCCACATGTTACCCTTTTGGGTCACAGAGACATCGCTCTGAAAAGTCCATTATTGTGCAGCTTTCACATGTTTTTGCAGCTTTCAATATTCTGCAATGTATGCATGTTTTTTACACACGGAACTTGTTTTGCATTATCGCTTCTATCGTTGCACCTGTTTAATAAACTGCAAGTTCCAGTTTTTGGTTAACCTAATAAATATTTTTACTCTTTTATGCAGAATGGAGTTCACTTAATCACAGATGACTGTTCACAGAACTGTACTTGCACAGATAGCTCTACTGTATTATGTCAAGACATGCAATGTAAAGAATGGGAGGAATGTACTACAGCCAATCAAATTAGTGGATGTTACATACGTAAGTGGGCTTCTAATCACTTTATTGGAATTATAACTAACAATAGGGATTATTTTATGACATATGGGGAAGCAAGTTTAAAACGGTAAAACTTCCATGACAAAAAAGTTACAGTCTGTAATAAGGATGACAGCAGTAGCTTACCCAGGCAAACAGAATGACCATAAGCTAATGATTTCTAGAAAAGAGAAATAAGGTCCTCAGACAAATCATAGTATATTATTGTATCAGTATATAAGGGCCGGTGCACACCTAGATGACACCTCACCGTGCTGCAATCGTGCACGATTCCGCGCGGATTGCCGCACTGTCGGGAATCGCCTAGGTGTGCACCGATCGCGCTGTGGGTGCCATTATTTTCTAATGGCACCCCTGTCGCGCTGGGCAGATTGCGTGGTTTCCTGAAAAAGTTCTGAATCTCTCAATTTTTTATAGAATTTACTGAACTCCCAGTGAATTAAATTCAAGCAAAATTGTTTATCAATACTAGGAAAACGTCTTTCGAAATGTACAACTTTCATTTTTTATATTTTTGTGCTTCTAACAGCAAGCCCGTGTCTTGAAAACCCTTGTGAGAATGGTGGTACCTGTGTGGAAGTGCCAGGAACAGATAATGGCACCAGTGACATGCACTGTCAATGCCCCAGCAGCCACAAAGGACGCTTCTGTGATGAAGAAAATGAATGTAAGTGGACAGTGAACTCATAACACAAATCTGTCTGCAATAGTTAGGATTAAGGCTGATCATATTTTACTGTATTCCATGAATTAAACAAGCTGATGGGGATCAAGAATAGCTTGAAATAAATACATTTCTGTAATGATTTGTCATGAATGAAATAAGGCTGAATTTCAGATAAGGGAACAAGCCATGCTTTGTCTAGTGATGTTGACGTGTTTTTAAAAATAATATAGTATTATAGAGAATTCATGAATAATGAGGTATAGCAGCCAATTTTTTTAATAATGTATAAGATGTCATGTATAAGATGTGATGTACAGTAGTCCAGTAAGCAGGTAATCAGGGATCAACCTTTTACAATTTGATGATATCAGCAAAAAATGTTTTTATTATTTTCTCGCCATAAATTGTTTACCTAGCCATATTACTATTGCGTTGAGTAACTTTGTGTATTGTGTTACTCACTACAAATAATGTAATTATTGGTAAGCTTGTCCCATACTAATAAATACTTCCTTTCTGTCTTCCAGTTAACAACACACTTATCTACATTGTGATTGGCATTGTGATTGGAATCTTTGTCATCAGCATTGTGTTTATTACTGCTGCGCATTTATACTTAAAGTCCAGGTATGTAAGCACACAGTAGATTTTCTAAAAGAAAAATATGATTTATGTGTTGTAAATATACTGTTGTAAGGAGTCGATGTTTGAACCAACATACATCCTCTTTTCTATGTCTTTTGTCATTCTCCAGCTGCAGACTACCAAAGCAAACACCTCCTTGCCTTATGGATACATTGAAAGCACTCACATAACCTATGTTTACATGTCATATGACCTTTTTTTTCATTTAAAGCTGAACTCCAGACAAATAGCTAAATACACAATTGAAATATAAATATATGTGACACGTTTTTGACTCCCCTTCAGCCAAGAAGGCCACTCTCCCTTTCTGTGTTACATTTAAAGTGATACTGTAATTTTGCCCAAAGTGACATTGTCTCTGCAAAGGGTTCCTAGGCCTGGTTATACTTACCGTTCCAGCACCCCCACATTCATTCATTCATTCATTAGTTCCTGGTGAAAACAAGCTGCTGCAGCAGCAAAACACAATAAAACATATTAACAATTGTAACCCTTTCACCCCCTCTCCTTTACAGCTCTGCTCTGAGCTGTTTATCAACCCTTTTACTTCCCTTATCACATTCACCTGCACATTTGTAAATGAACCTCTTTATCTCCATCCTCCCATTGTGTGTTACCTGTACATTATCCCTTTCACCTCTGCCTTCCTCTGTGTATGGCCTGTACATGTAATGTGTCTAGATCACCGTTACCATACTCCGTGTTTTAACCCCTTCTTCATTTCCAAAAAATTGTGGCAAACAAACAGATCGCCTTGGGGTGCCTACTTTTCAAAAAGGGCTATTTTCCAGGTTTTTTTGTACGGTCTTGGCATTTTTAATTTGCTATGTTTTCTAACAAATAAGGAAGACAGTTGTTTCCATTTTTTTTTTGGGGGGGGGAGGGGGTGGTTCTTTTATATAGTAAAAAAATTAAAATACCACCAAAATAAAGCTCTATCTAAACAATAATTACATAAAATTAATTTGCACAGCATTGCATGATGGGGTATTTGTCAGTCAAACTTTCACAGTACTAAAAACTGAAAAATGGTCTGGTAATAAAGGGGATTTAACATGCCAGAACTGAATTGTTATTATTGCCATTTCAGTACTGGCCCCAGGTACTCAGAGGCCCCAGGTTTATGAATGCACTTTAATCCCTGCTTCTGTTCATAGTTTTAAATAACACTTGATGGCACAGCACAGTAATGTATGCAAGAATAAAAAGAAACTTGTGATTTGGATTTAATAATTTTTGAAATACTTTCCTTATATAGAAGAAAGAAGAATGGAATTTTAGAGTCTTCTGATCTCTTTGAAAGCGGAAGCGACACCTCATCAAACAGATCTATACGAATTCCAAGGGTCCACCTAAATTTTGCATTTTATGAGAATTTCAGAGATGAAACTTCATACAAAACAGAAACGGGGACCAGTGGACTTGTAACTTAGCAGGTGGAAAGTGACAAGATGGCAGATTAGGTCAGCCTGGCATTTGCTAGAAACCGAAGACAGAGATGAAGATAAACTGAGCACAAAAGACGATGTTAACATGTTGGTAAAAAGAACCGAGAATGATCTTGCTTTTGAGAAAAATGGTGTCAAGATAACTAAAAATGGCTATATTTTAATTAAAATGCTACATTTTTTTCTCTTTATTAGATTTTGTATACTTTCTTCCCTTTAATCTTTTTAATAGATCTCCATACATGTTACTTTTACTGTATAACATTTTTAGAAATTGTCTTCTATATTTATAACATGTGATATGTTGATTATATCTATGGAATGTGTATCTGACTAATTGTATTGCTTCACAAAACAAGATTGATCATAGAACTTTAGACCATGCTAAAGTCAAAGATAACTGTCACACTAATTAATATATTACTAGAAAATAGGAAATATACTATAGCAACCTTTTTGCAGTTGTACCATAAATGTTGTATCCAAAAAAAAATTATGACATGGTTGAATCATTTTAAATATCCCATGCAGATATTTGTGAATGTGCAGTGAGACTTTAAGACAGGGCACCATAGGCCAGACTATATATTATACTGACGAACTCTCCATTCCTCACCACACAATTAAACTTCTTTGTGGCTCTAATGGTAAAGCCAATATTTTATGTGCCTAATTTGAGGAAGAAAAACAATAAGTAACAAATGATAATGTAATGCTAACTCTAGTGTGGGATTTTCACGTCTAAATGTATATCATTAAGCTCCTTTTGTCAGCAATATTTGCAAATGACAATAGTGATTGGGGGGAGTTTATCAAAACCGAAGCAGACACAATCTGGAGCAGCTCTAATGGCAATCAATCAGTTTCTCTCTTCAGTTTGTTCAGTTAAGATTTGAAAATGAAAGAGAGAAGCTGATTGGTTTTTGTGCACAGCTGCTCCAGATTTTGTCTGCTCCAATTTTGATAAATTCCCTTCTATGTGTTTTTAGGCTCCTTTGATACAAAGGTTCTGGTGAAAGGGTAGTTGAAAGGTTTATAAAGCAGGTCAGTGCCGAGATAATGACAAAGAGAAAATTATAGCAATATAGGACATGAGTTCGCTATACTAAGGCCCCATTCACACTGAGCGATTCGCAAATCGTGCGTTTGTAGCGCGATTTGCATTTTGCGCGATATCGCGAGTTTGTCGCGAGATATCGCGCAAATGCTTGCATTGCAAACTAGAATCGCGGCAAAATCCGCTCCAAAAAGGGTCCTGCTGCAGCGACGCGCGACCTGCGACAGCGACGGACAGAGCCCCATTGACATGCATTGGAGAGCGATAAATCGCTCAGTGTGAATGGGGCCTTAAGTGTAATAATCAGTTTGGATCTCTGTAAGTAGTAAAGTACCGTATTTTTCGCTCCATAAGACGCACTTTTTTCCCCCCAAAAGGAGGGGGAAAATGTGCCTGCGTCTTATGGAGCGAATCCCGACGCCCAAGACATGCAGTTTCGGGCGCCGGGCAAGTAGTAGGAACCACTGCTCCTTTAATACGAGTGAAATAAAGCGATCACTCGTATTAAAGCCGAGCAGCGGGGGCGGCGATCGAGTTCAGCAGTAGGAGCCACTGCTCGTTTAATACTCGTGATCTAGTGAGATCACTCATATTAAAACCGAGCAGCGGCGATGATCGAGATCACCATAGAGCAGACGAAGAATGAACTTTCTTCGTCTGCTCTGTGTGATCACTGAGACTGTGGCGCTGTAATCACAGTGCCACCTGTCTCAGCGGTCACTAACTGCAGCTTCTGTCACAGCTTCTGTCATAGAAGCTGTGACAGAAGCTACAGTCTAAGTCCAAATCCCATTCGCACTGCCACGGTCTCAAAACCACAAGGTATATGTGGTGCCCAGGGGATCACACGGATAGCACCGTGCAAAACACTGATAGTAAATAAAATTAATTCACCGGCACACACTTGAAGGGTCTGCACAGGGATCCTTCATCAGAGCAACAGTGACACAATGCATAGGTGAACATGCAGGTATAAATACACATCGATCCAGGTGCAAACAGACAGCCCATGACATCATAATGACGTAATTCCCGCCAACAATTCAAAAAGATAGACACACCCACATCAACACAGAAGAATTCTATTAGCATTAAGTGCAAAAAAAAAGAAAAAAAAAAGGGTAAACAAGAACTCTTTTTTCAAAGGCTACATGTGTGTAAGGATCCCTGTCATTGGATCTACTTGTTGTTGATGCCGCAGTGTCCCCGGTTGCCATGGTCACCAATGTAGCGTGGAGAGTAGTATCTGTTACCCGTCGGGACACAGCAATGAACTGCGCATGCGCCGGAGGACACAGATCCGCCCCTGTCGTCTCCTCGTTGCTAGGATACAGTGCGAGTGGTCGGGCTGTCATCCACAGCCGCTCCTCTGCTGGTAACAGACGGCAAGGGGGGAGACTGAAAGAACAAAGTGGCATTAGCACTGTATGACAGTATGTGACATTGGGTATTGAATAAACATATCAATACTTTAAAAACCCTTCAAGTGTGTGCCGGTGAATTACTTTTATTTACTAGAAGCTACAGTCTGTCGAGTGCTCCATAAGGCGCGCCGGACCTCCCTGCGTCCTATGGTCCGGTGCGTCTTATGGACCGCAAAATACGGTATATGGATGTAAACATGCAATATAAAAAGCTTAATTAAAGCATATCTAAATCCAAAAACAAAATTGTAATATATTCCAGCTTACCAATAATCCTCAACTGTGGTGGCTGCGTTAGTTTTGTTTTTAGGCTTTTTTCCATGACTTGCGTTTGAATACAGTTTATTCTTTTTTTTTTTAATAAAACATATGAAGGCATTTGGCACACAAGACATTTGCTTTGGACTTCAGTTTATATTCACTCTAAGTATGCACAGATACCAAATACCATACTTGGTACAAGTACAAGAACAAGAACAAGTACTGATACTTTTCCAGCTCCAAAACTCGACTAGCAAATAACTAAAAAGTTAGGAGGCAGCTGTCATTTTTAAGGAGCATTGGCTACAGGCCTCCTGGGATTTGTGCATCCCTGTTATAATGTTTGATTTTTTTATATATATTTAGATGGTGTCAAAATAATGCATACACATTTTAAGAAAGAAAAAACTGTATATATCCTCAATGTACTCAATATATACTAATAACAAAAGATGAATACAAGTCAAGTTTGACTTCTGCAATTACAAGAGGTGCTCAAAGTAGTTACCATCAGCGTCCAGACGCTACTAATGAAGACTACTGCCTAAAGCAATTTTAACCAAGAAGTCCAATTGGATCGCTGCACATGCGGTTTCAATTTCTTCCCGAAGTACCAAGAAGTCAAGGGGTGTTAAGTCAGGAGAACGTAGGGGAAATTTAACCGCACCTCTTCATCCTATCCATTGTCCTGGCAAATTCTCATTGAGGTAAATGCTCACGTCTCGGTGGAAGTGCGGTTGGGTGCCATCTTGTAGTGCATGTAATAATTTTTGGATGAAAACTTTCCATTTTGCTGTTTTAAGAATGCGTTCTATGATTGTTCTGCTAACTCCTATCTCACGTGCACATTGTTTGGTAGACTACTGTGGCGAGAGTGTCAACTGTCCCAACACCATAGCAGAAGATGCGGGACTTGTTGAGTGCGAGGCCTCCTGGATCTTCCCTTGTGCACATCACACACAGTGTCATGTGTCTCAAACTACTCACGAATGCATGCAACTGTTAGGCGTGTTGAAGGTTCTGTTGCATACTCACGCTTCCATTGTTGTTGTACTCACACACCGTTCTCAAATTCTCAAATACCAGTTCAAAATGGTCTTGCACTCCTCGAATGACACCCTACTTCTGCCATTTTCTTTGACTGTGCTGCCTGTCGCATGTTGATGCTAATATTCATGATTATTGCCATCTTGTGAGCAAACATACAACACATTGCTACCATAATTCAATTCAACTTTGAAAAATAATACATAGATATTGTATTACTTTTCAAAGTGTATACATTTTTTTACACCCCCGGGATATATATTACGGATGCACCGATACCATTTTTTCCAGACCAAGTACAAGTACTGATACTTGTCCAAATACTCACAGATACCAATTACTGATACCGTTTTATTTAGTGTCATGTGACAGTTTTTCTAAAGCAATACCGACTAATGATTTCAAGACAGTGGTGGAGCGCAAGGGGCCCAGTCACAGCTGCAACTGCTGTGGCCCTGATAGTTCTCGTGAAAATGACACCAATACAAATACCGGTATCAACATCCCTAATTCACTTACAATGTGTTTTCAGAATCCCACTACATCCAAGTAAAGAGATAAGCAAGGGGCACCATTTTATACTAACCTTTAACTGGTGAAGAGGGGGAAGACACATTTTTTAGGATGGTTTCTTGCCTATGTGTGAGTGCTTGGTTCTTTCTCACAAGGATACAGATGAGATTCTCATCTTAATATTAATGTGCACAGTACCCATGAATAAAATTAACAATATAACGAAATACAATAAAACTTCTTTAAAAACAATATCAATAGTCCCAATAATCAAATATTTCAGTTAAAAATGTCCATTCATATCTTCAGTGTTTTGCAATTATAAAAGTGCTCAATCCACCAAAAATGTGCTCCAAAAGAACTCATGCATGCATCTATCCATTCGGAGAGAGAGTTTCATGGACTCTCTCTCCAAATGTATAGACTCACCAAATCCTATGGACCACTATAACTAATGGTCATTATGCACAGAATGTCACCAATCCACAGTGTAATATATACTGGCTTTCTCCACCATATTTACCTCTGTCATTTCAAATCAATAGCCAACATAAGAAAATTCAAAGACTTTCATTACATAATGGTATATTTCGAAAGAAAATGCCACCCTTTACCCCTAATTAATAATAAGCAAAGTTCCCCGAAAATACGGAATCCCAAAATAGGAGCTGTCTAACCCCTAATTCCAGAGAAAAACATGCACAATTTGGTCCAGAAATAATTGGACCCTTACACAAGTTTTGATATTTTGGGAGTTTACCAAAATAATTTAAAGTTACAGGTAAATAAAAATCTGGGTTAAAGTGCAGCCTCTCAGCTCTATGTTGAGAGTATACACATCCATATTGGAGGAAGAGTTTAGGAATTACAGCTCTTTAATATGTAGTCTCCTCAAGGGACCAAAGTAGTTGAACAATTGATTCAAAAGCTGTTTCATGGACAGGTGTGGGCTATTCCTTTGTTATTTCATCATACATAAGCAGATAAAGAGTTAAATCCAGGTGTGGTTTTCGAATTTAGAAGCTGTTGCTGTGAATGCAAAATATGTGTTCAGAGGAGCTCTCAATGCAAGTGAAACAGGCCATCCTTAGGCTGCCAAAAAAAAAGAAATCCATCAAATAGGTAGCAGGAAAATTAGGAGTTGCCAAATCACCAGTTTGGTGCATTCTGAGAATAAAAAAAACACACTGGTGAGCTCTTCAACACAAAAAGGCCTTGATGTCCACGGAAACAATAGTGGTGGATGATCATAAGATCCTTTATATGGTAAAGAAAAAACCCCTTCACAACATTCAGCCAAGTGAAGAACACTCTCCAGGAGGAAGGCATATCATTATTCAAGTCTACCATAAAGAGAAGACTTCACGAGAGCAGATACAGAGGCTTCACCACAAGGTGCAAACCATTCATAAGCCTCAAGAATAAAAAGGCCAGATTAGACTTAGCCATAAATATCTAAAAATGCCAGCCCAGTTCTGGAACAGCATTCTTTGGACAGATTAAACTAAGATCAGCCTGTACCAGAATGATGGGAAGAAAATAGTATTGAGAAGGCTTGTAACGGCTCATGATCCGAAGCATGCCACATCATCTGTAAAACAGAGTGTAGACAGTGTGATGACATGGGTATGCATGGCTCCCAACAACACTGAGTCAGTGATTATTGATGATGTTACAGAAAACAGAAGCAGTCTAATGAATTCTGAAGTGTATAGGGATATATTGTGTGCTCAGATTCAGCCAAATTCAGCGAAGTTGGTTGTATGGTGCTTCACTTTACAGATGGACAATGACACAAAATAAACTGCAAAAGCAACCCCAGAGTTTTTGAAGGCAAACAAGTGGAATAGTCTGCAATGGCCGAGTCAATCACCTGATCTCAACTAGACTTGTGCGCCGTCAAAAAATGTGTTCCGTTTCGGAATATCCGTTATTTCGGATTTCGTAATTCGTATCCGAAACTCAATTCGGATTCGTATGAAATATGATTTTTCGTTAGTTTCGGCACATTTTCGTAACTTTACTAACATTCGTTATGATGAAGTTAAAAAGCAAAAATACCTTTGTTAATATTGGAGTCAATGTGGTAGTTGTTTTTTTATCCAAAATACGAATTCCGTTAATGGATTCCGGATCCGAATTTCGTATTTCGGATAAAAAAAAACTACCATCAACTCCAATATAAATGTACTTTGCTTTTTAACTTCAATAAAACGAATGTTCATAACGGAATGAAAATACGTCAATGGAATTTCGTATTTCCTGCCTGTGTATTGTAATGCAACTCTCAGCAGCAGAAGAGAAAACCTCTGATTGGTCAACCAAAACGAAATACGAATTGCGTTAACGGATTCCGTATCCGAATTTCGGACTTAAAAAAAAAACTACCATCAACTCCAATATAAATGAACTTTGCTTTTTAACTTCAATATAACGAATGTTCGTAACGGAACGGAAATACGTCAACGGAATTTCGTATTTCCTGCCTGTATTGTAATGCAACTCTCAGCAGCAGAAGAGAAAACCTCTGATTGGTCAACCAAAACGAAATACGAATTTAGTTAACGGATTCCGTATCCGAATTTCATCTTTCGGACTTAAATAAAACTACCATCAACTCCAATATAAATGTACTTTGCTTTTTAACTTCAATATAACGAATGTTCGTAACGGAACGAAAATACGTCAATGGAATTTCGTATTTCCTGCCTGTGTATTGTAATGCAACTCTCAGCAGCAGAAGAGAAAACCTCTGATTGGTCAACCAAAACGAAATACGAATTCCGTTAACGGATTCCTTATCCGAATTTCGTATTTCAGATTAAAAAAAACTACCATCAGGCATCAACTCCAATATAAATGTACTTTGCTTTTTAACTTCAATATAACGAATGTTCGTAACGGAACGAAAATACGTCAACGGAATTTCGTATTTCCTGCCTGTGTAATGTATTGTAATGCAACCCTCAGCAGCAGCGGATCCGTATTTCGGATTAAAAAAAAAATCTTGTCATGTTGATCAACCTCATTTACAGGGGTAATATTAGTTCCTGTTTCAAAGAAATTTGGATCCGATGCTTCCGAATTTACGATTTTCAGGAAAATTCGTACGAATTTCGATTCGAAACGAAACGAATCGCACATGTCTAATCTCAACCCGATCGAGCATCCATTTCACTTGCTAAAGACAAAACTTAAGGCAGAATGACCCACGAACAAACAACAACTGAAGACAGCTGGCAAAGCATCACAAAGGAGGAAACCCAGCATTTGGTGATGACCTTGCATTTCAGACTTCAAGTAGTCATTGCCTGCAAAGAACTCTCAACAAAGTATTAAAAATTAACATTTTATTTATGATTGTGTTAATTTGTCCAATTACATTTGAGTCCCTGAAATGAGGGGACTGTGTATGAAAAAGGTTAGCAATTCCTAAAAGTTTCATGTGATATTTTTGCTCAGCCCATTCTAAATAAATGGATGGACGGCAAGCTCCTTCCAGCAGGGCGCCGTAACTATGGAGCTCTTTTTTTTCTGCTCGCGCGCACCCCCTTGTGTGCGCACGAGCAAAACACACTGGCACTTTTAATTAGCCGGTAACAGCTGTTACATATACAAGTGTTCAGCTGCTCTATAGCGGTCTGATCACTTGTATGATGCCCAGCAGTGTGTGCAGCCCCCCCTCCACCGCCGTTACCGGCTTTCCCGGGCTCTGCTGTCCCCTCTGCGGGCCTGGGACTGGCTCGACAGCTCTCAGCATGAAGATCGGTGGGAGATCAGCATCATTCCACTTGTTGATCTCCTGTCCGATCTCTGAATGTAGAAGTGGTGTGTATTACATTACTTCCGCATTCAGCTGTCATTTCTCTAGCTGCTATTTCCAGAGAAGAGGCTGGTGATGCAGATATGTGCTTCATCAGCTTCTTTGAGGGTCCCTAGATGACATTAGAGGTCTTATGGACCCCTAATGTCTCCATAAAGAGGACTTGTCAGTGTGCCCGTGCTATCACATAGGGGGATTATTAAAAGAAATGTAAAAATAAACACCAAGAAATTTTAATTCCCCCACCCCCCGATTATACGCACATATAAATGTAAATACATGTCGGGTGCGCCAACGTACAAAAATGACAGTTGCACTGCACATGTTACATACCACCGAGAATTTAGGAGTGCAAGCAATGGTTCTAGGGCCATCAATAACTGATAACACTAAATTGATGAGCGGTAAAAGCTTTTAAATTGTCGCCTAGGGGCAATTTTGTGTATTGTATTTTTTTGCGGTTTCGTGGCCGCACACAATTTTAAAGCTTGACATGATTGGTGTCTATTTAGCCAACGTAACCCCATCTTTTATATTTTACAAAACAAAATTGGTAATAATAAATGTTTCATAAACTAATTTAGAGGAAACTGTTTTTTTTTCAAAATGTTTGGTAAATATTCTTTATATAGTAAAACATAAAAACCCCAGTGGTGATTGAATACCACCAAAAGAAAGCTCTATCTGTCCCCTCAAAAAAGGTATACAATACATTTCAGTACAGTGTTGTATGACTGAATAAATGTCAGTTAAAGTACTGCAGCGTTGAAACTGAAAAATGGCCTGGACAAGAAGGGGGTTTAACAAGTCTTCAAGTGGTTATAGATTAAAGTCTGGACTTCAATTGCATCTCGGTTATTTCATATCAAATACATTGTGGTGGTGTACAGAATCAAAATTATGAAAATTCTGTCAGTTTCTAATTCCATACCTAACTGTATTATTTGCCATTCAGCTGGAACATTTTGTGATAAAGTGACTTATTATATGCAAATTGTAGATCCTTTTGCAAGCCCAAAACACAAGAGACATATTGAAGGGATATACTGTTTTGCTTTGCAAGGGATTCCAGTGAAACCAAAGGGGGAAATTTAATAATCCTATTTAATGTAGAGAATGTAGGTGGGTTGTGATTTATGTAGCTAAGTTGAAAGAGTTAATTATTCTCCATTTAATACAAATAGGGCAAACTGGAGTATATGCACTATAGGAACAGTTTTATTATACTCTTGTGGATTAATAACATAAGGATGTGTTACCCAAAAACTACTCTGACTCTTAGGAAAAATGCATTTTTAACTTATTTTGAAAATATTGGTGCTATATAAATACTATGTAATAATAATAATAATAATAATAATAATAATAATAATAATATCTGTACTTTTCATGATATTTGAATACATACACGTATTAGGTAATTGTCAAACTTTAATTTTTTGATAGAATGAATACACTGCATATGATTTCTGTTAAATATGTTTGGTTTTGACTGATCAGTGGGTCGCTGCATGCCTTCCAGTTTTGTAGGTGAGAGGCTCCCCAGTCTTCTGCCAGCGCAACACTGTTAGTTCCCCTGCCAAGCGGCCATTCAAAATATGCTGCCCATCGCCGAGTGTCAGCTTGAGGTGGGGTGGGCTGGGGGTATGGCCATGAGGGAGCTCCATTAATACGTGCATTGCTTACAGCTCCCTCATGGGTCCTGTAGAGGTGCATGGACCGGAGTGACCTCACATTCTGGCTCCTGGCACCTCTACAGGGTGCGCAAGGGACCTGTACAAGCAATGCGCATATGCATAGAGCTCTGCCACAGCACAGCAGCCCGCACTGGACCCCAAGCTGAGGATCGACTCCAGTTCTCATAAGGAAGGGACACTAACATTTTGGTGTGTATGAGTGAAAATGACTGTGTGTAAGATTGTGTCTCTGGTTGTGTATGTATGTCAGTGTTTTTGAGGGCCTTTTTACACTAGTACTGTGCAATTAACACATGGTACTATGCAATCTCACCTACCATGCATTCTAGTGTGGGAGGTGTGTTGCATTGGCATTCATTTGAAGGGTACCTTAAACACACCTCCAACCCACAATTCATACACCCACATCGGAACACGCAGTACCCAATGGTGTGCATTCCATTGCAGTGCGATTTGGGTCGCAACTTAATGACCAAGGACAAATGTGGGTCCTGAGGTAACACAGGTTGAGAACCACTGGTTTATACAATTATTGTTTACCAGCCAGGTGCATGTGATGTCATCTCACCAGGTGTGCCAGGCACCCATTGTGCATTGACATTATCTCTTGGGTACTCAGCATACTGGGCTTGGATGCATGCTACAATGCAGGTAGGCAACCCCATTTAGGCCATCTATCCTTCCTTTTTCCAGCATTAGTCTTTTTAGATGGTGCACACTTATCAGCTGATATCCCTGATTTTTATTGGGAAAAGAAGTTGGATGTTGTCTTCGAAACTCAAAGCCTGTAATTGTGAACAATGTGGGAAAATATTGTAATTCATCTTCCAGCTTGAGGCTGTTTCATGCTATTTAGTGGCTTTCCTTTGAATTGCTACATGACTAACTTATGGACCTGATGATAGACTGAATATACTATTTTATGAAAGTCACAGAGACAGGACGTTTATAAAATGAGGATCGTATTTGCACTGAGGAAATATTAATATTAAACTTGCTTCATTAATCTGGAACTGTGGAAGAATCGTCCTCAGGAAGCATACTAAAAGCAACTGAGGAGGATTCTGTTAAGGCAGATGCAAATGGACCTGAAAGGATTTGTTCATGTTATGTTGGTTGATCAAAAAGCACACAAGCCCTGTGTTTTGTTTATGCCATCTGGAGACATAGCCATTGACTATTCTAAAAGGCAACCAGTAATTATTCATGAGGAGACTCTGATTGGGTCTAGAGTATATGGACTGTGGCACATGCATAACCTGACTGGAAGAATCATCTTTTATATCATAGTGATTGGTCCCATGCAAAAAATGATACAGATATTATATGATATGGTATAGATGCAATTATGTATAGATATCATTTTTTCATTACTGCTGCATACGTTCTGCTTGTTTCCATGATATCCATGGCTCATTGAGGATTATAAAAAACTAGGAGACTGAAAATGGATCTTTCCATCTGGTTGGGATTAAAACCATTAACCATCATGTGGACCATACTCCTATGTGGATTACAAACTATATATCGCCAACTTTTTACTGCATTAGTCTGGATTATAAATCATTCTATGTTACAGGGACTATCCAACTTTGCAGGATCTATCTATACACCAGTGGATGATTATTATAATGCTATCTGGAGAAGACCATTGTCTATATCCTTGTCTAAGATATTGAATTGTTGTATCTTCAAAACAAAAACATTTGTATATTTTCCCTTGTGCAAGATATTTTTTTTGGTTCTGTTAGTTCCAAATGGTGGTGCAATATACTTTTGATTTAGGAGATGTAATACATAGCCATCAGATGTTGTGTTTTATATCTATAAATTGTACAGTATAATATTGATAAAGTATGTTTTTATGTAAAAATCATAAGCAGTGTGCTGTTGAGAGCTTTTTTTTTTTTTTTTTTAACGAGGGGAATAAACACGCTATCTTGCAAAAATAGATGATACTGTGTCCTGTGCTGTACTGTGTACTGAGTCTTAAAAGGACCTAAATAGGGGAGTTCGTTTTATTTTTATTTTTTTTCACAAGTAAATTTTTATTGTGAGAAGAAACATAAAACAGTCAGGTAATATTCATGTACAAAGAAACATTGTAACTTACATAAAATATATTCAATACCATAAGTGGGGGTGAGCGATGGGGAGGTCCAGGGAACAAGCCTCAGTGTACCTGATGATAGATCACCCTGTGCACAGTGCCCAGCCGACAGGTCCCAATGTGCTCCCATCGGGAGGCATGAGTAGGATGTTGAAGGTGTGTATGCCCGAGCGTTGCTAAAAAGTTGCGTAAACATCCCTAGGAGTGGGTGGGCTCAGAGCTACGGGGAACTGGTGGCTGAGTCAAAGATTTAAGTGATATGCCTATTGCTGTGTACAGGTATCATGGCTTGTGGTAGGGAGAGAGCCCCATATAGAGGCGGAGATAAAAGAGTGAATGTATACAGGGCTCGTAGGGGGCTGAGGGAGGTGTAGGAATCAGGGATGAGAAAAGGATAGAAGAAAGTTAGGGAGAAAGGGTGGGAGAGCTAGAGAATGTGGAACTGTAGAGGGGGACAGAGGGGGAAAGAGAGGGAGAGACATGCATGCATTCATTCCCTCCTACTCACCCGCTTCCGTTAGAACTGGCAATACAGCAAGGGTATGTGAGAGGAGGGTATGGGCAAAAGAGGCAGCGGAATTGTGCCAAGCGAGGGTGGGGCCTCAAGGTTGAGAGAACCGGTGATTACTGAGTAAGGACATCATACGAGTCCATGCCCCTAAATAGATGCCAGGCTGTCCAGGTTTTCAGATGCTGAGGCATGGTATCTCTGTCGCAAGCGATTAATTCTTCCATTGTTGCCACGGTGTCTACTCGATTTAGCCACTCTCTGTTGGTGGACGAGCCTCCTTCCAGTGTCTAGGGATCACTGTTTTGGCTGCATTTAGCAGATGTATAGCCAGGGACTTCTTGGTGATGTGGTGGGAGTCATCACAGTGGTATAGTAAGAGGGAAGCTGCAGTGAATTCTAATGTGACACCAGTTATGACCCTTATGAGTGAATGTATTTTTGACCAAAATGAGGAAATGAGGGGGCACGACCACCAGATGTGGAGGAGCGTGCCTACTTCTTGTGAGCATCGCCAGCAGGTGTTAGGCGTGTTTGGAAAGATGCGGTGGAGTATCGCTGGGGTTTTGTACCACCTTGACCTCAATTTGTAATTAATTTCCTGAATCTGTACGTTCAAAGAGCTTTTCAATAGAAGTACATCCAGGGCCGTCTTTAACGCAGGGCAAAGAGGGCGCTTGCCCCGGCCCCCTTTCATGGCTGTGGGGCCCAAAGCAGCTGCCCCTTGAGCCCGCTGCCAGCAGAAACACTTGCCGATCGGATCGCCCGTGTAGCACAGGGATCGGCAAGGTGTCCGTACCGCCACGGTCGTACCGTAGAATCAGCACAGGAAAAAAACCTTCCTGCCCACGACTCGTACGGAACAGTTGGTACGTACCAAACCCCCATCCAATGTGATGTTTTGGTACCTTCCTGCCCACATGCAGGAAAGGTTTTTTTTTCCTCAGGGGCAGCCGCAGAGCTCTCACAGCTGGAGGCTGAGCGGCAGAGCCTGTGTCACTGCACTGGTAAGGTAAGCCAGCAATGATCTGGAGCTGGGGGGGAAGGGAACAGGGAACAGCAGCAGCAGCAGCAGCAGCTGCTGAGTGAGATGAGTCTGGGGCTGGCTGGGGGGATAGCAGCAATTGAGGCTTGGTGTCTGGCCTGGGGCTGGGGGGGGACAGCACAGCAGCTTAAGGTGCCCATACACCTTACGACCATCGCAAGACTTTTGTCTTGCGATGGTCGTATGCTTCTTGAAAGCCCGTACGATCTGCCCACCTTGGACGGGCAGATCGTACTTGCGATCATCGAAAACCCGCCCCGCTGAGGGGCGGGCTTCCGATGAC
>NW_017306297.1:311010-337551 GCF_000935625.1 Nanorana parkeri
GGGGGGCAAGAGAATGTTTGCCCAGGGTCTGATCAGTATTAAAGATGGGCCTGAGTACATCCATCCTCTCCCAATCTTGTGGGGTGAGGGTGGTAGATAAATCCTCTTCCCAAGCCTTAGTAGAGGGGGTGGAAGGCAGTGCGGAGGAATCCGACAATAGGGAGTAGGTTTCCGACACTGTGTGTGCAATCTTGCCAGAGGATGTGCACAGCTTCTCAAGGGGGGTAAGAGGGCGTGTAAAATGTTGCTTAATGTGTCGGTCGTTCAGGAAATGTCTAAGCTGCAGATAGGTTCATAATGGTAGAGGTCCAGCATGCGTGTCAGAGTTTAAGTCAGCCAAAGATCGAAATTCCCTTTGGCTGTCAAAGAACGTCGTCGCGGTCGGGGCAGCTTTGGGTGACCAGCAGTGTAGAAATGAGGTGTTGTAGCCTGGGGAGAAAGCAGGGTTCATGCGGACCGGGGTGAGTGGTCCAAGAACTGAATATATGTCAGCGGACTTGCACATCGAGTAAAAAAGACGCAGAGAGTTGCCCGTCGTGGGGTGAGTAAACACTTGGGGTGGGAGCAAAGAGCTTTGGATCCATGGCCAGGAGCCAATTGGTGATTCAAATTGGAGTTGCTCGATCTGGACCCATTCCTTGTATGGGCCATGTCTGGCCCAGTCTATGATGCGTGATAGATGGCAGGCCCCATAGTAATTCTGTTCATGAGGGAGACCGATACCCCCTGAAGATTTTGAGCGGGTGAGAGTCAAGAACCCTATTCGTGGGGACCTATCGTTCCAGAAGAAGGTTCGAAAAAGAGCATTAACCGAGGAGGAGAAGGCTTTGGGAAGAGCAATGGGTATAATCTGGAACAGGTATAACAATCTGGACATAGCGGTCATTTTGAGGATTGCTGCCCATTCTTTCATGTCTAGGCGTAGTCGGAAAAGTTGGCTAGCAAAATTAAGTGAGTAGAGCTTCTGTAAGTCAGTGGGAATTTCAATTCCAAGATAGGTAATGGACGTTTCTGCCCAGCCAAAGGGAAAGTGGGATTTGCAGAAGTGGACCAAGTCATCGGGAAGGGAGACATTAAGCGTGGCTGATTTGGAAAGGTTAATTTTAAAGAATGAGATCGATGCAAATTCTCGAAACGCAGTCAGGAGATTAGGGAGTGATATCCTCGGTTGTGTAAAAAAAAAATAGCAAGTCATCCGCGAATGCTGCCACTTTGAATTCTTTGTAAGGCGTATGGAACCCATGTATGTTGGGGTTAGAGCATATTTTCCGGAGAAAGGGTTCCAATGCCAGCACAAAAAGCAGGGGTGACAATGGGCACCCCTGTCGTGTACCGTTGAATATGGGAAAGGCCTCTGACAGCGAACCCTTCACTGGAATTTTTGCTGTTGAGTTGTGATACAATAGGGCTATGCATTCTAGCATGCGGGGGCCAAAGCCGAGGTGGTTCAAGGCAGCGAAAAGATAATCCTACGCCACCCTATCAAATGCTTTCTCCGCATCTGTTGATAGAAAGAAGCCTGCGTGTCCCCTGCTTTTAATCCAGTGGTGAAGGCATATGGCTTTAGTGGTGTTATCGCGTGCTTCTCTGCCTGGGATAAAGCCCACCTGATCACCATCGATTATGTCAGGAAGAAGAGTGGCTAGACGATTGGCAAGTATTTTTGCATGAAGTTTAATGTCAATGTTGAGAAGGGATATGGGGCGGTAACTTGCACAGAAGGAGTTGTCTTTCCCTGGTTTTGGCAGCACGACTATGTGTGCTTCCAGTAGGTGAGGTGATTCATGAGGTTGCCTAGGAGTCAAATCGAAGGCCGATAAAAAATGGGGGGTAAGGTGTTCCGAAAATGTTTTATAGTACTGAGACGTAAAACCGTCTGGACCAGGGCTCTTCCTGGGCTTCAGTTGTGAGATTGCTGCAGTGACTTCTAGAAGTGTGAAGGGTGCTTCCAGGTCTGATCTGATCGTTTCTCCTAGGGAGGGGGGCTATAATCCATCAGGAATGAATCTATGAGCTGTGAACGAGCATTTTGAGCTGAGGTGGAGGGGTATTGGGTGGCAATCCCATAAAGTTGTTCATAAAAGGTTCGGAACTGGGACGCTATATTCGGCGTGTCCAAGTGTTTAGTGCCCGAGGCGTCCACAATCTGTGAGACCATTCAGGAAGCCTGTTGGTGTTTCAGGGCCCTTGCTAGAAATTTACCAGCTTTATTGCTGTGTTCATAGTATATTTTGCTACGGGATATAAAAGCCTTTTTGGTATTCTCATGGATAAGTTGAAGGAGGTCAGTGCATGCTTGGGTCAGCTCCACCAGGTGTGAATGTGCCAGCGATTTTTTGTGGAGTCCTTCTAGGTTGCCTATGTGGGTG
Source organism: Nanorana parkeri (assembly GCF_000935625.1). Classification (NCBI taxonomy): domain Eukaryota; kingdom Metazoa; phylum Chordata; class Amphibia; order Anura; family Dicroglossidae; genus Nanorana; species Nanorana parkeri. The sequence continues at coordinate 313,380 of NW_017306297.1, forward strand.
AGTAGAGAGGCACCTCGGGCTTTATTTATTTTGTGGAGGAGGGCTTGGATACGTATAAATTCCCCTCTAATTACGCTTTTGTGGGCTTCCCACAACATCAGCGGGGAAGAGCAAGTGCCAGTATTCAGGGAAAAGAATTCCTGGAGCTTATTTTGGATGGAGGAGACATTGTTAGGTTCCCCCAGCGTGGAAGGATTTAGTTTCCATACATGTGAGTGGGAGGAGCGCATGGGGAGCGTGATAGTCATAGATATCGGGGCATGAGAGGACCATAGGTTCTGAGAGGACCTGAGAGGACCATAGGTTCAATTGTGGCACTTAACGGGTTGGGTAGGTCCCTTTGGGAGAGAAAGAGAAAGTCCAGCCTGGAGTAGGTGGAATGTGGGTGGGAGAAAAAGGTGAAGTCTTTCAGTGTGGGGTGAAGGAATCTCCAGGTATCATGAAGGTTAAGGGACGTCAGAGGTTTTTTAATCGTGCGTAGGCTCCGGTAGGGGACCGATGACCTGCCCGTGGATGAATCTAAAAGAGGATTCAACGGTACATTGAAATCACCCCCCAGGATGAGCATCCCCTCGGTGAAATCTTGTAATAACAAGCAAACTTTGTGAAAAAAGTGGGCTTGGCCAGCATTGGGACAGTTAAGATTGGCAATGGTGATCGGGGTGTTATTAATTTTGCCTTTGAGAAAGCGATAGTGCCCTTCCGGTTCATTTATTTGTTCCAATGATTTGGAAATTCTTGTGTGCCGAGAAAAGAATGGATACTCCTTTAGACTTGGAGCTAGCAGAAGTGGAGTGGTATACTTTAGGAAACTGATGGTTGCCTAATTTGGGTATGGCATCAGATCTGAAATGTGTTTCTTGAAGCAGCACAATTTGGGCTTTGTGATATGAGAAAGCCTGGAGAAATTGGGATCTTTTTTCCGGTAAGTTAAGTACTTTTACATTCATCGAGAGGATTTTCCATGTGATTGGAGCATTGTGGGGGAGGGCGTGAGGTGTGGTCATACTTATTGGAGTTAATCGGGAAGAGAAAAGAAAAAAAAAGGGGGTAGTGAGAGAACAAGAACTGAGGCAAATCTTGTTAAGGGGGGAAGGAAGCGGGCGAGACGGAGAAGAAGCGGATGAAGGAGTTGAAAGGGATCTGAGCTGGCGATAGTAAAGGTAATGGACAAAGAAGGGGGTCAATAGGAAGAGGAGGAGAAAGGGAGCAAAGGGAGGGAGAGTGTAAGAAGATGGGCAAAGACACAAGAGGAGAGACAAGGGTTAAGATCAAGAAAAAAAAAAAGAGAATGAAGATAGCCCGAGAGATAAGGGGTGTACCCCGAATCTCAGTTGGAAGTAAATCGTCGGGCTGATAGACTCGACACACTTTGCGTGGTCAGCCTTGTGAGGGTGTGACTGAGGTGAAGAACCAAGAGGGAATCGCAAGGCACCTGGGTCTTGCTATTCGTGACTTAGGGCATGTAGTAGGGGTGGTAGCATGTATGAGGTGGGGAGCATTGGTATGGGGGTCTGGGGATCAACCCGACCCAATGTGGAAGTAAGAGGGAAGATTGAGACTTATTATGGGGCAGGGTAGATGTGGCTCAAGGAGTGGCGTTCAACCCCTGCAACGGCTAAAGGGAATGGCCCATTATGAGCTATATCATGGTCAGAGCTTTCGTCTAGACATAAACTTTGTAGCAACGTTTGGTCATTATGCATTAACGTATGAGCAGATATCAATGTGCAGTAAAACGTATTAATAATAATAATAACAGTAATAATCTAAGGATAATTAAGAAAAAATACACTGTAAATTTTACAGGGGTAGAGGGTATTGAACGGGATTAAGGGTAATGAAGGGGAGGGGGTAGAGGTCAAGGGGGGGCTCAGGTATATCGATTATATTTTGGTGGACTGGAATGGGGGTGAAGACCTCCTGATATCATTCATTCAAAATCTGAATATGAACAATAGGAATTTAAAATTCACTTACACTCAAAGTAATACTAAACTTTCGTTTTTGGATTTTTCAATAGAGATCAAAAATCAAAAATTAACTACAAAGACATATAGAAAAGAAACCTCAGCAAATACACTTCTTCACGCGACGAGTCACCATCCCCCTCCCCTGAAGCAGGGCATCCCTACAGGCCAATTTTTAAGAATAAAACGCAATTGCGGCGAACATGCGGACTATATTGAAGAGTCTTAAGACCTGTACCAACGCTTCAGGGAAAGGGGATACCCACACAAATTAATTAGGAGGAGTAGAATAAAGGTGAATCAAAGAACAAGAAAAGACTTACTGCAGAACAAAGAATTAAAAACGGCAGACCCAATGAATGAAAAAAATAACTACATAGATAAAACAAAAACTTTCATGAATTCTGAAAATACAAAATCTTTCAATATAGTGAGCTTCAATAACTGCAATTCAAGTAAGGTGATATACTTAATTGAATGCCCATGTCAAAAGTTCTACGTGGGCAAAACTAAAAGACAACTGAAAGTAAGAATAGGTGAACACCTAAATGACATCAAAAAGAGAGACGTAGACAGTCCCCTAGCCCAACACTTCTTGGAACATCATAAGGGGGTCCCAGATGGGCTGAAAGTCAAAGTCATTTATGCATTGAACATCTCCCCCCGTAGAGGAGACTTTGATAGGATCCTCCAACAGCGGGAGAAGATGTGGATCTACAGACTAAATACAATGATCCCGACAGGTTTAAACAATGAATGCAATCTCAATGTCTTTTTATGAGACAAATTGTTCTTAACCTGTCCTCACAATGGATCCACATCTCCTCCTCTGATCCACATGTACGGGGATTACCCACCCTAAGAGCAACACATTGGCTTACAAATACGGCTATGTAGAGATTATTTTTTTGTTTTATTTATTTTTACTTTATGATAGAGAAATGTAAACTCTATGTTGACACTGTCTAATGAAATTGATAGAAGGCTATATCAAAGGAGGGAGAACTGTTCCTTAAAATACAAATTTTTTTTAAAAAAAGGGAAAAAGGGGCGTGACCCCACTATTTAAGTAACATCTCTCCCAACGTCTGATTATGTCCTGACGAAGCCCCGTACAATGGGAGGGGCGAAATAAGGGTAGGAGAGGGGGGGGAAGGGTAGCGGACACAGGTTCAGTGAAGGCTATAGTGGATGTTGGCGTACCCTAAATTAGCCAAATCCTGATATGGCAGCATAGATGAGTCCAGTCACGTTGACACCGTTCGGCACCGCATGGTATCTATTTTGTTCTTTAGGGTGGTGCCGATCTTTAGTTACAAGCACCACGCATGGTCTCCGGACAGTGTCAACGGGCAGCTTAAGACCAAGGTGTTGGCGGCAGCAGCAACCGAAATACAGATTCTTACACATTACATTCAAAATATAAACATTATACAAATTCCAGTTCAGTACAGTCCATGTCGCCTTCTGCAGGTTAACACCCCATTCAATTAAAGTGAAGTACCAAACAGAAAGGGAACACGGAGTTCGGGGATACTGGGGTTAGAGCCTTAACTAGAGACTGCAATAGCAAAAAGATGCATACAATGGTATGAGGGGTAGGGGGGATACTTAGAGGATTGAGGACGGGGAGAGGGGTAGACGTGAGCATACAATCTCTATAAACATTGTTATTATTGACCATTAGATTTGTTACCAGCGGTGGCGAGGGGTAGCATTGATATGGCATTTACAGTCAAACATTTTCCCGCCACACGGCTAACATGGCCACCTTCGGCACCCTCTCCAGCCGCACATGGGGTATATGCCAGCATAAGCAGTTAGGTGGTGGCCCACTAACTGAAATATGGACGAAATATTGTAATGTTTGTTGGTGGCAAAGACGAGTGTCCAAGGATTATTGTTCTGTGTCTGCCTCTTTCACGATGGTGGAGGGATCTCAAGGCTGCCTCGGGGGAGGAGGGGGGGGGCAGGTGGAGGAAGAAATCCATTGTATGTGGCTCCGCTGGGAATCCAATGTTCTGTAAAGGTTAATGACCGAAGGTTGATACGGGCACTGCCGATTATGGCAATCAGCATAAGAGGTGCTAGACGCGGGTATTCAGAGATCCAAAAGGGGTTTTACTGGTGTAATGCAGGATCGGCTCCAAGGACTGGGGTACGCGGCTGCCTTCGATCCGGAGAGCTCGGGAGGGAAGCTGGTAGAGGCCTATCCGGTGTGCGGAATTCCGCGTACCATTTAGGGAGGTCTACGGGAGGAATGTGGAGTTGCTCGCAGAACTTCTGTAGATCCGAAGGGATTGTGAGGAGGAAGGTGTGACCCGAGAACGTGGCCGCAAGGCCGAACGGAGAACGCCATCTGTAAGCGATGCCTTTGGAGCGTAGAGATTGTAGCAGAGGCCTGAGGGCCCTTCTGTGTTGCAGGGTAATGTGAGATAGATCCTGAAACAATCTTATTTCGGCACCTTGGAAAAGAATAGGCGGTTTCTCCCTGGCTCTCCGGAGGAAGTCTTCTTTTAGTCGATAATCCACCAGGCAGCATATTATGTCTCGAGGAAGGTCAGCCTCTCTTCCTTTGGGGCGCAAAGCACGGTGAAAGCGCTCCATGTTGACTGGGGATTCAGGTGGCCTGTCTAGCAGGTCATTGAAGATTTGTAGTAAAGTAGATTCCAGTCGATCCGCTTCCACGATCTCAGGGACACCTCTAACCCTCAGGTTGTGTCGGCGGCCTAGGTTGTCTAGATCCTCCAAATGTCGGTGCATCTCTAGCATGCGGGTGCTCTGTGCAGTAGAGATTTGCTGGGCTCTGTTCAGTTCAGCAGAGTGACGCGAAGTCACTTCCTCGATCGAGTGGATGCGGCCTGCTAAAGAATGGAGGTTTGATTTCAGCTCCGATATCGCCGTTGTTAGTGTGGATTTGATATCCAGGGCTATGGTGTTCAGATCGGACATGTGGGGGATCTGGCCCATCAATGCCAATAGATCAGGATGAGGTTGAGACAGGTCTTCCAGGGATGGTCTATCTGGACTGCTGGTAGGAGAATAATCCTCGGGTGAGGACGGCACCGCTTTCCGCACATGGTGTTCCGGCGGTTGAGAGCGGAACAGCACTGGGAGGCTACAGCCATGCTGAGAGTTCGCTTCTTTCGGTGTTTTGGTTGCTGGGGTGTTTCTCCCAGTATTCCCCATGTTGGAAGTAGGAGCAGGTGTGGAATGCCCACTTAGAAGTTTAAAAGAGGGAGCCCAGGTCCCTGGAGATAAGATCTAAGCGTCCATCTTGGTCTCGCGTCAGGCCACGCCCCCCGAGTTAGTTTTATTTTAATTAGCATGTACATCAAACACAACTAACTATATGCCACAACCCTTAGTCTAAGCTATTGACTATTCACAAAATGGAATCAAATCTGAAATGCAATTATGCGAAATTGATATAAAAGCAGTCATTTACAGTAAAGTGCAAATTAAGCCCAAACCTTTTTTGTTTTGTTTTGGATAGAGTGGAAAGGGATTAGAAAACCTTTGTATTACTGTCTGTGCCCCCTTTAGGGGGATTCCCTTCTACATCAATCTTCAATAACATATTTCTACTTTCTTTTTTTTAAAATAACTATTCTTTCTCTGGAGCATTGTTCTTTTTTTCTTCTGCATATTTTATTTACTATTCCTCTTTTGCTTTTTGCAAATCCATCTTGCTATCTTAAGAGAAATTTTAGTTATTGTCTGTAATCACTAGATCAGCAGATGGCACTATTGTGCCATTCATGTTGCATTTAACATTGTGTCTACAAAACTGCATTTTTGGTAAAGGTCAATACATTGTTCACTAAATATGAAATACAAACATACACACATATCTAAAAAGCAATTAACAAAAACTTTATATATTCTTATAAATGATCATAATTCTTAACCACAGAAGTCCTCATCTTCCTATCTCAGTTGTGTTAACAGAATAAGAGAACAGCAACAGGGTAAAATCTTCTTAAAACATTTATTAAAGAGTTTTAAGAAGGACTGAGAAAGGAAGATGATAACGAAAAAGACTGGAACTGAGAAGGAATGAAAACACGCACTGCTAGACATTTCAACTATAAAGAGGGCATTTTGTTCTGGTGAATTCTCTGTTTGCACAGGGTTTTGGGACTCACACATATAATGTTTTTGGATCACATTGTGGTGAATAATCATGATAATTTACAAGAATATACTAAGGGGTCTATTCACAAAGCTGCCGAGGGCAGCCGAGTGAATGACCGATCAGAAGTGAAGTGAGCCGAACACTGTTCGGCTATTCACTTCAGGCTGGTACGGCTGATTTCAGCCGTACATCGGCTGAAATCAGCCGTACATCGGCTTGCTTCATGTGGCTTCGGATCAGGCGAACATGCCAGCATGTTCGGCTGACCCGAAGTGCAGAAGGAGTTCGACTCAGCCGATCCAACATAAAAGATCCCGAACAGCAGTGAGAGAATAGCCGAATGCTATTGAAAGTAGAAAAAAGTAGAAAAAAGTTAATAGAAAACAATTGTGCAGAGCTAGCAGTGACAGCTAGCTCCGGCCAATAGTTTCCTATTGTCCAGCGGCTCTGCTGAGGTAAAAAAAAAAATTTAATTTTTTTTTATAAATCTCCCGGGCGCTCTGGGAGCCCCGGGAGAGAAGAGAAACCCCACTGTGTCTTTTTTTTTCTTTATTCTGATACGATGTCAGAATAGGAAGAAAAAATAAATTGGGACATTACTATTGGCTATTTCAATTTGCAATAGCCAATAGTAAACTAGCATTGTACCCGCCCTCTGCTCATGGACCTGATGGGGAACTGAAAAAGAGGGACTCGACTGAGCCGCTCGGCCGTGATCGGGAGCTGTACGGGCTATTGTTCTCCTGGACCGAAGGGGTCCTGGGGCCGAAGCTAGCCGAAGGATCGGCCGAAGCTACGGCCAGATCATTCGGCAGCTTTGTGAATAGACCCCTAAGTTTCTTTGTTTCTTTGTTGCACAGTGGTGAAGATTTGTAAGCAAACACAGAGACTTCGGACTCTTGGACTTTTATGTTATCCTACCTATGTTATAATATCTTTGACATGTTTACTTGTTTTTTTCACTGATCGATTACAGCGATGGTTGCTGCAGACTGATAACACGTTAGTCATAGTTTTATTGCAATAGCAGCTTGTAATCCTTTCATGAACACATTTATTAGGAGTGCCCCATATCCACATACTGTATCTATATGTTCTTTTCAGGTGTCTTTTGACATGTGTTTGCTACAGCTGCACTCAGTCACTATTACTTTTCGGGTTTTTTTTTGCTACATAATTTAGGGTAATGCAAATTCACACATTTTTTCACAGTATAGAGGGTATGCTAATGGGTTGCAAGGGGATGAAGAGCAGTAGATGTAAATGTCAGTATAAAGAGCTCATTTATAGTCTCTGCTATTGAGGGCGGTGCCTTTAATGGTCTTGCATTTAATTTATCGACTGCATTAATATGCTCCCACTTGAAGACTCATATAAATCGAGTTAGGATCACACTTTACAGAGGTGCCTTGACGGTGCGGTGTGGCTTCTACATATTTTTGGCCAAAGGTTTTTGCAACTAAAACCTCTGCTTTTAACGCATACTGTTGACAGGGTAATTTGTTTTGTTGCAGGCTAGCTGGCAGGTGTGCTGTGGACTTTTGTGTGTTTTGTATTGTTGTAGGCCTTCCCATGTGCACTCTACTACAAAGGCTGGTTATAAATTTATGCAGTTACCATTAGACATGTGCGATTCGTTTCGTTCCGAAACGAAATTCGGACAAATTTTCGTCAAACATTCGGATGTATCCGAATTCCAAATTACAGATATAACGAATGCAAACGAATCCAAATTCCTGTTTCCGAAATTCATTAGTGGTAATTTGTTTGAACGCTCATTTCTTATTCGTTTCTTATTCGCTTTGTTTGTTCGTTCGTTGCAGGAAAGTGACATTAGAGAAGGAGAAAAACATTTTTTTATCCCCCTCTAATGTCACTTTTCTGCAACGAACGAACAAAGGAACAAAACGAATAAGAAACGAAACGAACGTTCGAACGAACTACCGCTAAGGAATTTCATCCGAATTGACTTTCACACGCGAATACCGAAAAAAAAAATAACACACAATCCGAATCAAAACAAAACTAAACTATTTTTTTTGCCAGTGCACATGTCTAGTTACCATCTTTTTCTAGGGTGCCTTTAATGGATGCATTATTTTGAAGGGCCATTACTAGATGTTCCACTGTTATGACCTAAAGAACAGGAGATGGGGCAGCCTTGAAGGGTGCCATTGGAAAGGGGCTGCAGAGGGGATAGAATACAATGTGATGATTTTGGAAATAATGTGTTCCCTCAATTTTAATTATATGAGAGAATGACAGAGGAATTGCCAGCTAATTCTGTTAAATGCTTTTTGGCTTTATCAGAGTGCAGACACGCTGGGGTTTTGTGTTTTTGGGCATATGATATTAGGTTCACTGTTTTACTTGTGTCATCTCTAGCTTCTCTAGCATGAACAAAACCCCGCCTGGTCTATATTAATAATACTGCAAAGAAGAGATTGGAGTCTGGTAGCTAACATTTTAGAGTAAAGCCTAATGTATCTATTGAGAATTGAAATAGATCTGTAGCTACTGGGGTTAGTTTTGTCTTTTCCAGGCTTCAATAACACTAAAATATGAGCAGCTGGAAAAGTACAGGTGTCAGAATTCACACTGAATATTATTAACAAAATGGGGCAAGTTCCTGAGTAAATATTTTATAAAAACAGTTTGAGCACCTTTCTGAGCACCACTGAGGAAACTGCCTGATCTTTTGTACAGTAAATACTGATTCTGCTGCTGTGGAAGATTTGCCTGCTGAGTCATAGAGAGACATCACTGCCTCCACGAACAAATGGACTTTGATGAGACCATGTGGCAGCTGTTAAAAGGGAGAGACCAGCTGCTTCTGCACACAGATAACTGACAAAGTCAATGGAATAGCTAGCTAGAGGGGGGGGTGCCCCTTTTTTTCGGTCAGTGAGGGAAACAACATTCAGGCTCATTTGCTGCTGGAGTGGTGAGAGGCCATCGGCCAGTGTGTTACTGAACTGCTGGACAGCAGTATAGAAGTGAATGCTATCATGTATTTAGGTGTGCATGCTGTGACTAGGCAAAAAAAGGTAAAATCTAAGATGTATGATGTGCCATAAGTCCATGGGGTTGATTTACTAACCTTATAAACATGCCACGAACAGGTATACACCTCTGTAGTGTGTTCCCTCCCAGCATGATCTATTGGTGGAATCTAGACACCTTTGTAGTGTGTACACACCCAGCAGGTGTGTTGTGCAAATCCCTGCATGAATTGCAAGGTGATGTTGTGTAAATTAGCTATATGTTGTGTTGCTTGCGTTGATAAATGCAGGAATGTAAATGCATGAGCTAACCATTTTTGTCTAAACTGTGAAGCAGCATTATATATGCATCATGTGCATGATTTTTCCATATATGGCATTAGTGGAAATATGCTTTTAGAGACTTGCATGCCGCTATTAGAGCGGCGTGTAGCCTATAGCGCATGCTACATGACGCGCACGTACGTAAATACATAAAAACGCGACATAACGGCGTGAAAATGTGACACGTTGCTCGTGTTTGGATGATCAATACGTTTTGCTGTGTAAATATGCACACGCACCTGGTGCGTGTGTGTGTGTTTAGGTTAGTAAATCACCCCCATGAGTTTCAACCAGGCTAGGTGTTGCTTAAAATTACTTATAAGTTGGTCAGAGAAAAGGATGTTCATTTTAACAGATGAAGAATCCTTTTTTGGATCTTTTTTTTTTTTTTTAAATCCTCTTTATTCAAAAAAAAAATTCCGACAATCAACAATAATAATTTACAACAACATAATTAATAGTGTAATTTACAACAACATGATTATACATCCACATACATACATACAACTCACATTTAAGACACTGCTATTTTCGCAATTTAGTCCATATTTTAACATTTACATTTCATGGTCAACCCTGAACGGTCTTCATATTATATATGCCAAATCTTAAATTGGCTTCCCACATAACCTATCTAACTTCCTTCACCCTCCCCATTTATATCGTGATATTTTCTACCTCCGTATTTAGTGCTTCCTATTAATTCATTTTGTATATTATTTAGGTGTTTACTCCCATATTATGTAGAAAAAAACCCAAAAAACTCCCTACTACATATTTATAGTGTATATTTTATATATTGCATATTTGTTACCTATCCTATCCTCCTCTCTTTATATATTATTTTTAGTGTTTATTCCCATATTATACATTGTTTCCTCAGTAAGATGTGTTTCCTGCAAACAGACCACCGAGGAACCATATTGTTTTAACGTAGAAAACACAGCTTGTCTTTTAACGGGATCCCCAAGCCCTCTCACATTCCATGAAATAAAATCAAATTTTGCCATGTCGAAACTTCTAGTCTATAATAGCAATATATTAATCTATACCTCCCATATACCTGAAGATCCCACATTCTCCAAACTATCTTTACAGATCTTAGGCTATGTTCCATATACAATTTAGCCCCCCACTTTGTACCACTATTCAATAATTCCAAAAGGGGATTCCTTCTTTGGGCTTCATTGTCTAGCAGTGTCCATCCTCTAACATTATCCACATCTTTTACTCCACAACCTACCCAACCAAAAACAAAACAAAAAAAAACAAAACAACTAAACAACAAAAAAAAGAAAAACATAAAATACAATACAAAAATTTCCTCGCGGGAAAACAACTGAGGGGCCCATCCCATGGTTTGGGCGTTTGCGCAGGACAGCATTAGATTTAATAAAGTTGCCTTAGCACCCCCGCCTACACAGGATAATTAGAAGGCAAGTATTTTTCCTCAAATTTAAAACGGTGTCCCCTTAGATTAATATCCAGCTTTGTCATTAGGGCTTAAGTTCTTTTGTGCAGATGTTGTTCGTTCTGATCCAGCCAGTTCATAGCTGCTTCTGATGATTCAAAAAGTATTGTTTCATCCGCTGCTACAATTCTAAGTTTCGCTGGGTATAGCATAGCATATGATACTCCAAATTTACGCAGACGTTGCTTAACCATTAAGAATCTGCTTCTCTGTTTCTGTACTTCAACTGAAAAGTCTGGGTAAAAGGATTAATTATAGATATAATTAATATCCCCTTTTATTCGTGCTTTAAGGAGAATATTGTCCCGGTCTTTATAATGCAGCAGCCTAGCGACTTCAGCTTTTAATAAGAAATGGATCTTAGATAATATTTAAGTCCTCTCCCAGAATATTTTGTTCCACAAAATTGTCAAGTAGCCTAAGATATTTGAGCTACATATCTATCTGTGATGTGTTTTGGAAATAGAATTTAGCGAGCATGATGGTTGTATTAAAATAGGGCAGTTTAAGGAATAGGTATCTGCCATCAGGATCATTCTCTGCTACTATGACTATGACTGGGCAGTTTACTGGGTCACTATAGAACCTTCTTTTGATTAGGCAAGATAATTAGTGCTATGACACCTGGTCCAATATCTTCTATTACGATTAGTGGGATGGTCATGATGGCATAAGTGGGATTCCTAAAAAAGTGTTATGTTTATTTCCTAAATAAAAAAGAAGTCACCAACTTACGCAACTAGATCGATTAAACTGGAACAACTTTTAGATTAAGCTTTGACAGAAAATGTTATAAACAAAAAAGATTGGGTCTTCCTTTATAAAGACTTATTGTATGCTCCTTACTTTTATCATTTACCCAAAATTCAATAAAACACTACCACCGACCCCCACCACCTCCACACATACACATACACACACACACACACACACACACACACACACACACACATACACCCCAACAGACCTATCATAGCTAGTATGGATAGTCTTACCAGTGGTTTATCACAATATACTGATGTTCTCCTTCATTACACAGTAATATACCTCCAATCGTGCATAAAAGATTAGAATCAGCTTATTGATGTCCTTAGAGATTATACGTGGAGTTCAACATACCTTTGGCTATCATTAGATATCTGCTCTTTATATACCTCTATCCCACATCAAATAGGTCTTACTGTTGATAATTATCATTTAGCTCAGCTTACAGACATGAACCCCAAACAAGCATAATTCAAACTTAACAGTACTAAATTCACCTTTGAACACAACTACTTCAAATTTCTGGATAACTACTATCTGCAAGTACAGTGCACAGCTATGGGAGCCAATTATGCCCCTACTTATGCCAATTTAACCACGGGCTAGTGGTAAGACCTTTACATCTGGCAAAATAACCAATTTCTGTCCCATATTGTTTTTTACAACTGCTTCATAGATGACATTCTCATCATCTGGGACGGCGATCATAGTACCATCACATAATTTGTACAATACTGCAATAACAAAACTTTGGCCTTTCGTTTACCCATGTTTCAGTTCCACAAACACTAATATTTTTAGAGCTGGAACTTTACCATGATGACCAAAGTAATTTATTTACCAGAAACCACTTTAAACCCAAAAGTAGGAACTCCTATCTTCACAAAGACAGGTGCCATCACAAAAAATGAAAATCAAAACATTCCCAAGACTCAATTCGGTAGACTTCGAAAGACCTGCATGGTACAGAGTGAATATATTTTGGTATATTAAGGTGAAGTCTTCAAAAGAGATTTTACAGAAAGGCTACTCCATAGACAAGATAGTGTTTTGATCTATCATCTTCCACTAAGCTCCTCCAAGAAAGGGATTCACAAAATAACACCAGTTTTCTGTAAGTGCATTACTTTTTACCTTTATTAAATGGTTACTTTTCTACTGCACTTAGATCTGTATGCTGGGTTTTTATACTATATGTATTTTTTCCTTATGTAGGAGATACTGTATAAATGTTGAACTCTCGTACTAAGAAGATATAGACCCTTGACATTTAGGGAACACACTGAGACAGAGATGTTGGATGTATAAGAAGGGTCAGCCAGTGAGGATCAAGAATGAAACCGTGAGGAGGGGTGGAAAGGGGGCCGGAGGACACCGGAAATGGCATTGGTAAAAAGATCCTTGTATTAAATTGTTTCTAGTGCGGCACAGACTCTTATGTTGTTTTGGTGGAAATTGTTTTCCTGGTCACCCAACTGGTATATGAGGTCCTCAAGGTGTAGTAATTGAGGGCTTGATTATGAGTTTCTAGCTTGCCCAGAACCATTCCTATACATTTTGCTAGATCCATTACTCTGCTACTGGCATGTGCGTTTTTAGTTTTGAATACAGCCACCTATGCTTTATGGGTTTCCTCTATGCAAGAAGCGTACTTCTTCATGTCCAACTTCATGGGCAGGGAGTAGATGTATACATGAAGATCTGCCTCCTTCTCATACATATCTGCATCAGTGAAATGGCAAACCAGGCTGACAGAGACAGTTCTTTTATTTCCCATATCAAGAGTTTGGTACCTTGGTTAGTTGTATGAGCACCAGAGTGATTTGGAAGACAGGTAGCTGTGCAGAAGGGCATCCTAGTTTACCGTTAGCCAGCCACTCTCAACCATCATTAGAATTTTTAATAAGAGCTTCTTTAATTGTTTTTCTATCTGTTCCTGAGGGAGGTAAATTTTGATGCTTCCAGGACGAGGCAGGTAAACTACAGCCCTCTACTTTCAAATCACACTCTTGGGTTTTGTCCTGAAATGGTACATGTTATAAATTGTTGCTTGCATCGCTGGCATAGCAATAAATGCATTTTTAAAATGATGTCGGGGTCACATAAAAAGCACATATATGTTTAAAAAAATGAAGCAAATAGTGGTGCAATGCATCACTAATTATCTGCAAGCATCCATCTCCAGAAGTACCTTAATTACATACTTGTATGGATTTGGCCACAGGGATTACCTGTATATTCTAAATGAAGATAGTCAATATGGTGGAGAAATGTGGTGGAATGTGGAGGGATGTGGTGGTGGGGAGGAAGAGCTTGCTCCCTCACATTCTACTCTCCTGCTTCGTAACTTCAACTTCCAGCTCCAAGATCAGGGATTCCTATTCCTGTGAGCATGTGTAGAAGGTCCAGAGGAACCACGTGCAACAAAATTATCTCCTTAATTTTTGTAAACCACAACTGTATAGATGGGGAGTCTGACTTCTGTTTTTTGAAAACGCAGATAAACTGACTGCAGATAAAAGCATCTAGACAAAAGGTGTGAATATACCCACTGAAAAACCCCATGAAGAGCTCTCTAAAAAAATGTCTTAAGTTTTTGGCCTAGTAGCAGTAACTTTACTGAAGTAAAACCCGTGCAAAATTGATTCTAATGAGATGCTATGGTTTAATACACTGAAGTACCAGGCTCTGATAACACCTTCAACAACTAGACAAATGTAAAAAAAATATTGTATGATGATGTACTATATATGCTTTGACTAATTATCATAATCACTAAAGATTTGTTTAAAAATACTATTTTGGTTTCCTCTAGTTTAAAATAATGTAAATCTTCAGAATAAGCTAATACTTGTTTCAGTTAATAACTGCTGCAATATCTCATTTGTTTTATTATTGTCACCTTTGTAGCTTCCTGTATTTATAATTCATCATATATGTGCTTTCCACTCACATTCAGTGACGCACACTGATACCTTTTACTTTTACAGTAACGGAAATCTCTAACCTTTTACCTTCAACCACACCTACATACTGCCATTATCTCTTCCAGATTTTGACAAGTACTTTCTCAGAGGGTTATAAAAATGAAAATTCTAACAGACAAGACAATTATGTAAATACTCATAAAAAATACAGTCTAGCAGCCTCTGATTTACAAAGCATGTTTTATTTACTTAAAAATTTACAGATGCAAATCTACACCCCCTTGCACTTATACAGACAGACCCTGAGAAAATAGCAGAGGGGCTATATGACTAGGGAGAGGAATACTCCCCAGGAAAAAGTTAAACAATTAGAGCTAAAAACAGCAGGTCTTACCTGGTTGGACACAAGAGTCAAGTATTAGAGAAGAGCTGCAGGAGCTTGACCTGTAGGGGCTGCTGGCAGTGCTTTCCAGGAGGCGGGAGAAGGAAGTAGGTTGTTTTGCTTTGTCACAGCAGCTTGGTGGGTTAGGGGTCTTGAAAAAAATGTGAGATGGTTACAAAGCGGAAGGCCCATCTGTTGGTAAGGTGCTCCCCTTTTGGTGTCTGTTGCTAACAGGGGAACTCAGTCCCTCTGCAAGTTTGATATAGGCAATTCTGGAGCTGTCCTCAAGCTGGTGGTGGTGCGGCTTGGGGACATGGGTGAATGTAAGGCCTTCTTTTGCTAGCAAGCACCAAAGACCCCTTCTCACCTTATTTATTTGGTATGTTTTTATTTGGTATTATTTTTTGTAACTGTTAATTGTTATGCGGTTAAATAAAGGGCTGCTGTGACCTTTTAAACCCATGCCATCTAGTCCGTGTGTTTATTGGGAATTTTATTAAGGGGACGTAATCAACAAATCCATCAGACATGTATAAATAGACAAATATGAGCTGAAACTGGGAGACTGAGATTTAAACTGAATAGCCCATGTTTCTAAGCTTTTCACTGGTTTTGAAAGTCAATATTTTTTAAACCTCCGAGTGGCCTGTTAATTGGAGCACTGTAGGGTACATTGTTATTGTACCTATATTTTTATTTTAGGTCAAAATTATGTAATTGGTGGAGGGTTTTTGGTTTTCTTTGGTCCACTGGACAACAACATTATTAGCTGTTATACTGTATATTGCTGCTTTACATGTCTTATAGCACAGAATCTATGTTTCCACATTGTGCAAGTGTTAAAGCTAACATTGTATCTGCAATAAAAAACCAGGACTAAAGTATAAATTAAGACATTTTAAAGTACAAACCCACGTTCAAAAAATACACAGAAAAAAAACTTCCATAGAACACATGTGCTAATTCCAATTGTCTCGTGTAGTAGAAAGATTAAACTTCCATTGGCATTCTGTCATACTGTAGGTGACTGAGCTTTTGGAGGAGAAATATGAACAACTTATGTCTGTCAATGCTTTGAAAAAGGAAGGTATGAAGTGCCAGAAGGTGGGCAGGAGAGTACATGTACAACAAAATGGCCTGTGCTTCAGTTTATACAAAAAAGAACTGACACATTCTTTGTGAAGTTAACAAAGTAGGTCAATTGTGCTAATTGTAGGATGCACTAGAATCTCTATGGAGTGGCAACCTATTTGTTATGACTGCAGTTATTACACCAGGCAAGTAATGTTGTAAGTTGGGCGGCCTTGTAATACATAGCAATATCCAGCAGGCTCACTCCCCCACAGTATTAAGGAATAGACAACATTTGTTGTTTTAACCTTGTGCCCAAAACATTAGTTCCTGGTCAAGCTGACTAAAAAAATAAGATGTCAGTTTGATTGGTAATGCTTGTAATAGAAATACAATCCTAGGTAGAATCATCATCTTGATGATGTTACAGTGGCCAAACCATGTGATAGTTAATGTGTGCCAGATCCTAAAGTCACCCTTGATTTCGCAAAATAAAGGCACACAATTGGTCTTATACAATTTAGTGACTTCTGCAGTGAAGCTAGTGACCAGGTATTTTTATCTGATGGTCTGCCCACCTGCACGGAAAATATGATTGTAGGAAACAAAGGGTTGAGTTAGGCATATAAATATTCAGTGTTGCTGATTTGGAGAAATTAATTTCAAAGTTGGATAGATGACCATACTGTTGTAATTCCCTGACAATGCATGGGAGCAATGCCTCAGGATCAGAAATAATTAAGATCAGGTCATCAGCATATGCTGTGATCTTGTGTCTTCTGAACAGTTTGGATAAGCCATAGGTATCTTTGTTTGCCTGTATCATACATAAGAGTGGTTCCAAAGCTAAATATAAGTGGTGAGCTTTGGCATCCCTGTCAAGTATCTTTAGCTAGTGGAAAGAAGTCTGATCTGGTCTTGATAATGTTTACTGCAGTCGTGGATGTTGAGTAAGGTGGCAAGATCCAGTTCCGCATGTCGACACCTAAGTCAATATGTTGAAGGGCACTAATCATCCTTCCTGATGATGACTATGTGGGCCCTAAGCATGTCCAGATGTATAAAAGTATCCTGCAGGATGGAATTGTAAGCATGCAGAAAATGGATGGAAATGGGGGGAGGAACATCTTGCAATAGGGGAGGGTGAAATTGTCCAGTCCTAGGGCTTTTCATGTTTTAGGTTATTTAGTAGCCAAGTCTAGTTACCTCTGAGAAAATCGGGATTCCCGTTCATCACTTGCAAGACATGGCATATCTGAGTTTTCAAGATACAGTGTTTTGATATTGTAGACACACGGTCCGGTGACTCTGCGAGCATGGGGTTAGGATTAAGATTATAAATCTAAAAGTTGCTTTGTTTTAAGGAACAGGAGCTCATTGATATCATTGCTGACCCAGACAAGTTTTGCATGGACCCACTGCGCTAGAGATTTCTTATGATTTGACTCTAGAGCATGCATGAGATTAAACAGTTGACTGACCCGATCCACCCTCTTCCTCTTTTTCCCTACCATGTGTTTGATTAAAACTCCTTGGATACCTCCTTTGGAGGCAGGCCTTAGAGTAATGGGGTAATGCTTGATGGCACTGTATGAATACTTGTTTATAGAGGGAGCATTGTTTTGCGTGCTTCATCCACCGTGTATATGTTTATGGATGGACTATTCTGGCTGTGATCAAGCACTGTGTGGTATGCTTATGACTTTGAAGTGATGAAGTTTGTTTTACAAATGTAAAAATTGCTGTAAATTTAATAAAACATTTTTGAAAAAAAAACTCCTTGGATCATACATTTACAGGCCTCCCACATGATCAGACAGTAGCAGAAGAAGGGCTACGGGCAAAAAAATGTAAGTGGAGTTCTCTTTCAACATCAGATCTGACTAGCTGGTCTTGCAATAGTGACTCATTAAGTCTCCAAGAAGAATACCTTGGTTGGGATGCCAGTAAGTCTAAAGAGAGGAGAGTGATCTGAGAGATAAATGTCATCAATAGATTCAGACAGTAGGGCAGGGAGATTTCTGTGTTGGACAAAAAAATAGTCCAATCTGGTATATGTTTGATGGACAGAAGAAAAGTAGGTTATGTTTTCAGGTGAAGAAACTGGCAGGAACCATCTAGATGGAGCAGTTGTAATTCTGATTAAAGTTTTTTTCAGATAGGAGGAGAGGTGTGAGGTACCTCTAGAAACATCAAATAAGGGGTCCACTGCAAAATTAAAGCCCTGTAGAATGATAACTTCACTATATTCATGTTGAATGAGTGTCCTAAGAAACCCTAGTTGCTGAGAGTTGGGAAAATACACATTAGCCAAAGTAACTAAAGCATAGACAAAGAGATATCTTCTTGACTTTGGGTCCGGGGGTATACAGGCCTTAAAAATTCCTATAAAACCACCCAGATCTCCAAACATTTATAAAAAGTCATTCTGGAGGCACCATGAAACTGGCATACATCATCAGCAATGGTTTGCTACCCATCAGAGTTATAGAGAACAACAGTCAGGTAGAACAAAAACCATCAGCACCAACCTTATTAACTTTACACATAGGTGAAGTTAAATTCCTGTAAGACAGCATATACACAAGATTCACCCAAGGCCACTACTTATGTTTCCACTTCTGATCCACCACCTAGACCATATCCACTTAGCTTCCCTGTGCTTTAATTGCAGTTCCTGCATTGCCTCCTTTAACCTCCCTGGCGGTATGATTAAGCAGATTACATTGTATTGTGTGTATTCTGTGTAAATGTCATGCTTGCACTTTTGAATTTCCCGCCGGCTCCGCCCCCCGCTGTGACGCCCGAAAACTAAACTGAAAGCTGAATGCCGGCATCGGCCGGGCTCACACAGCAGAGGACAAAGCGGGCTCGCAGGGACAAGGTAAGTGACACTTTTGAGCAATCCCGAGTGTGGCTCCGGGTTACCACTCTTGGTACTGAAATTAACCCCGAGCCACACTCGGGAATACCGCCAGGGAGGTTAAGCACTTCAGGACCTCCCGCCATCAAAATACGTCCTGTCCTGAAGTGGTCATTTTAAACAGCTTGCTATTGCTGTTTAGATATAAGCGATCGGGCATCTATACAGCTGCCAAATCGCTTGTACGGTGCGGTGGAATGTGCTCCCCCCTCTGCCGCCGGCTGGCCTGGGCTCCACTGTACCGGCATGGTGGGTCTCCACTGACAGATCAGAGGACGATCAGCAAGCTTCCAGCTGCTGATCTCTACTCCAATCACTGGACCACGAAGTGGTGTGTATTACATTACTTTCGATGTCACTGTGTACATTCTCCAGCTCTTAGAGCCAGGAGAAGAAGCTGGTAAAGCAGATCTCTGCTTCATCAGCTTTTTTGGGGTCCCTAGGTGACATTAGGGGTCTGAAACCCCTAATGTATCCATAAAGAGGAACTGTCACATCATATTTGCTATTACATAGGGGGCTTGTGTGATAGCAATAAAGTTAAGAGTAACAATGAAACTACCATATAAAAAAAATTAAAAATGCAAAAAAAGTCCCCGCTCCCCACGTACACACACATGCAATGCAAACACGCGTCAGGTGCGCCAACGTGCAAAAAAGAAAATTGCGCCACACATGTTACATATTGTCGCAATATATTCTCGGCTTTTCTGCTCAGTACCTCTATTGGTACCGAGCAGAATAGAAAAACATTCAAAAAAAGAAAAACGATTGGGTGGAGCTAGCAGTGACAGCTAGCCCTGCCCAACTGTTTTCTATTGGCCGGATCCAGCTGTCATTAGAATGAGAGCTTGTCGGAGTCGGCAGGGATATGAAAGCCGACTCTGCTAAACTCTCATCCTAATGACAGAATAGAACCTGCTGGTTACCTAGTAACCAGAAGAGGCTGTTCTGTCATTAAGATGAGAGCTTAGCAGAGTCGGCTTTCATATCACTGCCGGCTCTCCTAAGCTATCGTCATAATGACAGATGGGCGCCCCTGGTTACCTGGTAACCAGAGACGCCCATCTGTCATTACACACTGAGAACAGAAGGGGTCCTGGGGCCGAAGCTACGGCTAGATCCTTCGGCAGCTGTGTGAATAACCCCCTTAGTGTATTTTATCCAAAAAATATTGGTTTGATAAACATTTGCACAAATACAGAGTGACATAAAAAATTGCAACTAGCATTTTGTTCTTCTACAGGGCCTTTGCTTTCAGAAAATATATAATTGTTTGGGGTCTGAATCTGTTTTCTAGCCAATTCTTCAGATTTTATCATGTGTGTTCAAATATTAATACATTGCTGGGTTTAACTGAGTTTGCCTGAGGCAACAACTGGTTCACCCAAAAGACCCAACGTCAAAACACAAGATGAACAACATTGTGTATGCAGTCCCGTGCAGTGAGGAGTGCTCAGAATTGTATGTTGGTGAAACAAAACAGCAGCTACACCAGCGTATGGCACAGCATAGAAGGGCAAAACCCTCTGGTCAGGATTCGGCAGTATACCTACATCTAAAGGAAAAAGGTCACTCCTCTGAAGACAGTCAAGTACGCATCCTAGACAGGAAGGAGGAGGCCATTTATGTAAAGATGGAGAAGCCAAGCTTGAATAGAGGGGGGGTGGGGGAGACATCTATTGTCTGCCACATACAATGCTGTTTCAACACCTTTAACACCTCATTTTTTGTACAAGTCATTCTGAATTGAGAAAGCTGGTCAAATGTCCAGTGAAACGTCTTCAAGGAAAATACAGCAAGTCCAATTGCTTTGACTTATTTTTTAAAGATATATCTATGTAAGCAGCTTTAATAGGCCACAATTTAAGAGGAAAAGGTCAGACAGGTTTATGAGGAAGTAAAAATGACACTCAGTAAGAGTCTTTTGGTTGTCTCAAAATTATATAAAACTTTAAAATAAGCACTTGTTCCACCTTACATGTGCTTTCCACCCACGTTCAATGACTCACAATTGTACCTTTTACTTTTACAGTATCAGTAAGTGTCTAACCATTTAGTTTCAGCCACACCTACCTATTATCAGTGTCCCTTAACACTCATAATAAATACAGCCCAGCAGCTTGTTTTATGTACTCAAAAAAGTTTACATGGAAACGTACACCCCCCTGCACATAACACTGAATTAAAAGAGATACATGATTTAATCTGAATAGCCTATATTTGCGAGTTTTTGAAAGATGTCTGGGTAGCCTAATAAAAAAAATCTAGAGCACTATGGGGTACAGTGTTATTGTACCTATATTATCATTTAAGTTAAACATATCTTTAATGTGGTGAAGGTCTATTTAGTTTCCTTTCACCCATTTCACAAAGCAGTAATAGTTGTTATGTATTGCTGCTCTGCAAGCTCCACAGCACAGGAGCTGTGGTTTTCATATCTTGCAATGGTGAAAGCTAATACTGCATTAACCATGAGTTCCAGATGTACAGATGTACAGCGGCTTACTAAAACAATTCAAAATTGTATGCCTCTGCTATCTTTTTTGCAATAGATCTTTATTAAGAAAGATTTGTGTAAATCACCACATTATAAAGTACAAAGCCAAGTTCGTAAATACAGTAAAATTACACTTCCATAGAGGACAGTGCAAATTCCAGTTGTCTGATTATTAAGTACTGGAAAGTACTGGAAGATTAAACTAGCATTGATGCTCCATGAAAAGAGTATGCTCACATAGGCAATAAATGGAAAGATTGAACAGTTATTGGAGTTCAGTGAAAAGATTACTGGCACTGGCTTCTAGTGGTAAGTTTAAATTGGCACTGGCGTTCAATGGGAAAATTAACTACACACAAAACAAAATCTTATGGTTTACATGAGGCACGTATTGTTTACAATGATAAAACTCCATTTGTTGTGACCGCATATTAAAACCATAAATCATAGCCATAAGAATATATGTAGTCCCTTTCACAGTATGTTGCCTTTATCATTTATACAATGCCCTCCACAGCCACATTATTTATTTTTATCACAGCTATTTATATAGCGCCAACAATTTACACAGCACTTTACATAGTTGCACATTCACATCAGTCCCAGCCCTCAAGGAGCTTACAACCTAAGGTACTTATTTGTCATGTACAGCAAAATGTAGTTTATACAATTACAAAGCACATTTGTATCAAATTCTCATATAGTCGATGATATTTTTTGGCGAGTGGTGTTCCCAACGTGTTTCACACAAAGCTTTTTCAGGTGATTAAAGGCAAACGGTTTAATGAGAATAGGTGTTTCAAATTACAATCAAAGGTATTACAAAACATGAAAAAAACTAGATAGCCTTGCATATGTAATGTTCCTTCATACATTTAATGTTCATATATACCCACTGCGAGGCACCCACTATTGTTCATATATACCAACTGCGAGGCACGTACGGTACCAGGAAACTATCCAACACAGAGGGGAACTCCTCTCCCTCCCTGTCGGGAGTTGGTGCTACCACAAGGAGATGCACACAAAGTGGAGAACCCAGCAAGACAGTCCACTAATAAACCCAGATCTAAAAATATTTTTTTTGATTGTGTATTAGCTAAGTCTCTGTACATAACTAAAAACAGCCAGCAACCAACTCCTACCCTCCATCATAGAGCATATAACAGCTATTACTTTACCCAAAATAATTTTGGTCTTGGATTGATTTAAAGATAAGGCTGTAAATCACTGGAATCTGGGAGAATATCCTAGAGATCTAGGTAAGGAACTTGTCAGGCCAGAGCTAGGTGTATAAATAAAAAAAACAGATTGCGTCACCATGCTACATTCATAAGTTGGCAATCCTGCTAAACCAACCCTCAATAGTCACATGGCATAAAATTTGCCTTCCCCTATTATAGTCATTCTGTACCAAGAGTGGAGTTTTAATAAGACCCCTTCATACCGAAATAAAATCAGGGTTATACGCCACCAAAAATATATACACATAGTGTGTAAGAATCCAGGTCCAAATTCATGTCCCTTCTATGTCCCATCCGCTGACTTTCCTAGCCTTCCTGGTAATCAGAACCCCCAAATTCCAAACAGTACATCCACCCGTTCTTCTGTCTCCCTCCCTTCAAAGCCAGAATTCCAAAAGAGCATTTGCACCAAAAACCAAGTTCCAAAAGAGCATTTGCTTTGTGCGAAATCCGTTGGTAACACCACCTGCGACAAGATATTATCGACTACATGAGAGTTCAATACTCAGAAATGTGGATAATAAGCTGCATTTGACTAAATATGATAAATAATTAAAGTGGTGGTGGAGGGCATTGTATAAATGATAAGGGGAACATACTTTGAAAGGGACTACATATATTTGCATGGCTATGATTTATGGTTTTAATATGTGATCACAATAGATGGAGTTTAATTATTGTAAACTATTATTGCCTCGTGTAAACCCCAAGATTTTGTTTTGTGTGTAATTAGTTGATGATATAGGGGGGATGAGGCATGTGGATCACCCAGTTAGATACCATTTGAGGCATTGTTAATTTAGTCAATGGAAAAGTTAAATTGGCATTGGTGGTTCAGCAGGTATTAGAAATCAATATGAAGCAGAGGAATAATGAAGGTGAATTAGGAGCTGGATTGATTTTGAGAGGACAACTGAAGAGCATGGGTGAGTGAAATAACTAGAGATTACAAGTAAGCCTGGCAAGTGAGTTGGACAAGTGAAGCTGATAAAAAAATGTGATTCCCTGATTTGTTTGGTTTTCACTTGATTCACTCCAACTCCAACACCAGAAACAACTGAGGTTTAGTTTCATGGAACAGATTTAAAAGTTCATGACACAGTCATGTAAGCTCACTAATGTGGGTCATCATTAGTGATTGTTTTCAGTTTTTTGAGGGAGGTGATGCAGGAGGGGAAGGTCTTAGTTTGCATTTTCAAGGCTGCATTATGTTGGGCTTGTAGTTCAATACGCTCCCTTCTGATTACACATTTTTGGGCCTCCCAGACCAGATGGGAGTACTAGGGTCATGGTGATCAGGGCATATTCTGAAAAGTGGGTTTAATAATGGCAGGGCTGCCGTCAGGGGGGTATGGCCAGTACCATTGTAAGGGGGGCCCGGGCTCCAAGTTAGAATTTTTCCCCTATAGAATTATATGAATAGTACCATTTGCCTGGTCCTGTCCTGCCCCCCCC
>NW_017306297.1:337620-343728 GCF_000935625.1 Nanorana parkeri
CCCCGCGCTGTTGGTACCTTCCTTAGAAGTGCGTATAGGGGCGGAGCTAAGTTTCCCCGGGCAGAAGCGCCGGAGATCGTGGCAGAAGAGGATGAAGTGGAGCATGTCTGCTGCGTGCCTGGAGGGGAAAGGTAAGTGTTTCCGAGCAGAGAGAGGCCCCGGGATGGTGGGGGTTGTGATAAAAACTGGGGGGAGAGAAAGAGTGAGAGAGACAGATCGACCGACGCTGAGAGCTTCCTAGCATTGGCGGTCTGTCTCTCTCATGCTTTCCTCCCTCCTCTCAGCATGGTCGGTCTGTGTCTCACTCTTTCCCCCCTCCTAGGGGGAGTGAGAGAGACCGACGGACACTGAGAGGAGGGGGGAGGGGGGGTGAGCAACGGAAGAAATTATGGAGCTATGTGCATACGTACCTGACAAACCCTTCCCCACTTCCTCAATCGCATGTTTTATTCATGACCTAAACTTCAGAACAGCAGAAAACTGTTTGTCAGGTACAATATGCACATTTTAATACAGAATGCACATTGAGGACTTTGGAGTATGAGAAGGAGCTGAATACAAAGTGGCCCCAATACCACATTAGAGAGGACACAATCTTCTATAGTGATAATAAAGTGCAGGTGCAAACACTGGGATCTGTGTAAAGCTGGCCATACACCTTACAACCATTGCACGACTTTCGTTGTGCGATGGTTGTAAGGTGATTCAAATTTCATACCACCTGCCCATCATGGACAGGCAGATCGTACTTGCGATCATCGCAAGTCCTCCCCACTGAGGGGAGGGCTTGCAGATGATTGCAATGGTGAGCGGGCAGTGTGCTCTTGCCTACCTCAGTTCGTTTGGCTTTCATCTTGTGATCGGGCTACCAACCCGCCGAAAATCATACGATTGTTGCCGGGTTTTCTAGCGTGCTCGTTATACGAAAATCGTGCAACCGTACAGTAAATGCGGTTGCACGCTGCCCATACACCAAGGCTGCGTTCCAGAGCGTTCGGCCTCTGGAACGCACTGGAATGCAAGCTGGCCGGCTCCCTGCATTCAGGGATGGGGCATCGCGGGGCCTTGAAATCAATGGCACCGCAGTCACGCCCACAGTGCGATCGCCCGGAATACAGGCACACTAGTGCCTGCGTTCCGGTCCAGTGCGATCTGCAAAAATACTGCAAGCACTATTTTTGCAGATCGCACTTGACAGGAACGCAAGCACTAATGTGCCTTCGTTCCAGGTGCGGGCGATTGTACTGCGGGCAAGGGGCGTGGCTGCAGTGCCATTCAATGCACGCCCTCCCACCCCTGAATGCAGGGAGCCAGCCAGCTCGCGTTCCAGAAGTTGAACGCCCTGGAACACAGCCTTTGTGTTGTGAAACGGCCTTTAACCCTGCTTTGAGCAGGCAGCAAGGCTAAATGTAAAGTGGGAGCCATTTTGTACAGGTGATCTTGAGCGGCAGTACAGCCATCCAAAATCACTTGTAACCAGCCTGATTCTCCCTCTCCTCCCCCTCCCCTCTCTCTGTCCGGTGACCGTGTCCCCAGCCGCTCCCTCTAATATCACTGCCTTTCTTCCTGCCCGCTGGATCCCTTCCTGCCATGCTCTTTAGGGTCCCCTGCTCTTCTGGAGGACACGGGATCACGGCACACTAGATCAGGATGGAGAGCAGGGAACAGAGTAGAGAACGTCCATTTTCTGCTCTGCTCCATGTGAGCAGTGACACATGAATGCTGTACTCACAGACTCCTGTCATAGGAGAATGAGCACAGTGCTGTGCTAGAACTCCTGTGTTGGAGGTGACGGGGTCAATAAAGAGAACCTGCAACCTCCAAATGCTATCACACAGGGGATTGTTAGCTCCTGTGTAATATCAGTGAAGTCAAATGAAAAAAATAATTAACAATAAAAATGTAAATACATCAAAATGTAAAAAATAATAATAATTAAAAATGGGAATAAAAATGTAAAAAATAAAAAGGTGAACAAGCTGCCTACAGGTCGTGGTTCTCTTGATCTTTGAGTTTAATTAAAGACTTCTGTTCTGAAGAGGGTATTGTACCGTCCGCGATGCTCCAAGCTAAACATCACCTAACCCCTAGACACATCTTCCAATTCCTACAAATCAAACACTTTTTGCTGGCCCACCTGGGCTCCCTAAGAAAACTTCCCCCCTCATCCCCATTGAGAGACTCTTACACTATGGAACTCAAGGTTCGGGGACTATATCGGCTCTATACACCCTTTTATTAGACAAATAACATATCTCCCCACCCGCCTACACTTTCAGATGGGAACATGATCTGGGATGCTCCATCCCCCCCTGACACTTGGGCCCAGATATGGAGGACAACCTCTTGGAGTTCAATGAATGTCCAAGCGATTGAGGCCAATTACAAATTGCTCTTTAGGTGGTACTTGGCCCCGCCCCGGATCTCCAGAGCTATCCCATCCTACTCTCCGAATTGTTTCAGGGGTTGGCGGGTGAAGGGATCGCTCCTCCACATTTGGTGGTCCTGCCCTAAGGCAAGGAGATTCTGGCACAGAGTCTACCAACTGTTATATACAGTTACTGGCAAGACATTTCGTAAGGACCCATTGGAAGCTCTGCTACACAAAAAACCACTGGTGTGTATGGTACGTCAACACCGGTTGATCACATTTATTCTCACAGAAGCCAAACGGGTTATTGCGAAGGCTTGGAAATCCCCTGACCTACCTTTTGCTGTAGTCAAGCGTAATGGGGCAATGGGGGGGGAGGGGGGTCGGCCCTAAAGCTGTGTAAGGGGCCCCAAAATTTCTTGCGGCCGCCCTGAATAGTGGTGCTGGTGAGTTTTTGGAGGTCTCACTTAGTGGGAAGAACATAGTCATGTCTGGAATAACTGTCATAGGGATGGGAATTAAAGAGGAAAGTTTTGGTGCCAGGATGGAGAAAATGCCACAAGTTGGGAAAACAGGAAAACATAAGGAGGTAGATATTTTTGACATGCAATAGGCTTCGGAAAGGCAAAGAAAGTTTACCTGTGGAAGTATGCGTAAGAGTGTTAAGCGGGTGCACTGCCAAATAATTAGTTTAGTTTCGTTTCGTTTTAAATTCGGATTTGTGTTATTTCGATTTTTGGGATTCGGGTGTGAAAGTCAATTTGGATTCGGAATTCGGATTCAGACGAAATTAGTTAGCGGTAGTCCGTTCAAACGTTCGTTTCGTTTTCGTTTCTTATTCGTTTCATTCATTCCTTTCTAACATAGTGATATTTGAGGGGGAAAACGAAACGAATAAGAAACGAAAACGAAACGAACGTTTGAACGGACTACCGCTAACGAATTTCGGAAACGGAAATTCGGATTCGTTTGCATAGTTATATCTGTAATTCGGAATTCGGATACATCCGAATGTCCGAATTTCCGAAAATTCGTCCGAATTTCGATTCGAAACGAATCGCACATGTCTAGAGATTAACATCACCCCAGAAAATTAGGATACTTAACAAAAGGGTTTGGAGCTTGGAACCAATTTTCCACAGCAAAGACTAGCTCGACATTTGGGCAATAGACATTTGCAATCTTTATAGGTGTCTTGTTTATTGTTCCTTTTACGAGGAAGCGACCCTCTGGGTCTGCCACCTGTTCTCCCCGAGCAAAGTCTAGATCTATAAAGTATGGACACTCTCTTGGTTTTGCTCGCCCCTGTATGATATATTGTTGGAAACCTATGATTGGCCAGTGTGGGAATCACGTTACAGTAGAAGTGGGTTTCCTGAATAAGAATTTACCTTTGGTGTTTATGGAGAGAAATGTTCATGTTAAGGGTTGACAGGGAGCTGGAAGGCTGAAGAAGCCGTTCAGTGGACCAAGAGGTCACAGTGATGGACGTGAGAGAAAAGAAAGCTGAAAAGGTACGTTTTAACAACAATACATTACAAACTGGCTTTTGTTACAGTTATTGTTATTGGATTGCACTGCGCTACAAAATAGGAATAGATACATCTATAAAGTATATGAACCTTCAAAAACCAGTGTAAAATTAATAATTAAGTAAATAAATAAAATAAACACATGCAAAAATCATGTCACAAAGTGAAAATATTGTTGCAAAACTCAAATATTCACAGTGAACTTCTCATTTATCATCATTACATATAGTGTAAATCTCAATGTGTAACAACATCTAACACATAAACAGTGAATTTATGCAAAAAAATCAGTGTCCATCCCACAAAGTGCAAACGTTTTTCCTCAAATCCTCGGTGCCGTATATCCTTAATTTCCACCAGTATTAATACACCCACTGTGCATATAATGTATACAGATCCGCACTCACTACAGGATAATTACCTCTTTTACAAGATGGTCAAACAGCATTCAATCGCGGTATAAATCTCTAGGCATGTGTGATTCGTTTCGTTACGAATCAAAATTTGTACTAATTTTCCTGAAATTCGTAAATTCAGAAGCATCCGAAATCCGAATTGCAGTTTCCGAATTATATCCGAAATACGAAATTCCGTTAACGAATTTTGGATCCGAATTTCTATGAAATGGGAACTAATATTACCCCTGTAAATGAGGTTGAACAACATGACAAGATTTTTTTTTAATGCGAAATACGAAATTTGGATGCGCTGCTGCTGAGGGTTGCATTACAATACAGGCAGGAAATACGAAATTCCGTTAACGGAATTTCGTTCCGTTACGAACATTCGTTATGATGAAGTTAAAAAGCAAAATACCTTTGTTAATATTGGAGTTGATGGTAGTTTTTTTAAAAATACAAAATACGAAATTCGGATCCGGAATTCGTATTTCGTTTGGTTGACCAATCAGAGGTTTTTTCTTCTGCTGCTGAGAGTTGCATTACAATAGAGGCAGGAAATACGAAATTCCGTTGACGGAATTTCATTCCGTTACGAACATTCATTATAGTGAAGTTAAAAAGCAAAATACCTTTGTTTATATATTGGAGTTG
Organism: Nanorana parkeri; assembly: GCF_000935625.1. NCBI lineage: Eukaryota > Metazoa > Chordata > Amphibia > Anura > Dicroglossidae > Nanorana > Nanorana parkeri. The sequence goes on from NW_017306297.1 coordinate 342,576, forward strand.
ATGGTAGTTTTTTTTTATCCGAAATACGAAATTCGGATCCGGATCCGGAATCCGTTAACGGAATTCGTATTTCGGATAAAAAAAACAACTACCACATCGACTCCAAAATTAACAAACGTATTTTTGCTTTTTAACTTCATCATAACGAATGTTCGTATAGTTAGGAAAATGTGTCGAAACTAACGAAAATTCGTATTTCGTACGAATCCGAATTGAGTTTCGGACACGAATTACGAAATACGAAATAATGGATATTCCGAAACGTAACGAAACTAAACAAATTTTTTGATGGCGCACAAGTCTATAAATCTCCAGCTCCGCTCTCCGCTTTAGGCCCCATTCACACGTAGCGATTTATCGCGCGATTTCCACCGCGATATCGCGCATTTTTGCCGCACAATATCGCGAGAAGTAGCCGGCTAATGATATTCAATGGAGCTGTCCTAGCTCCATGTCGCGCGTCGCTCGTTGCTCGTCGTGGTCGCAAGTCGCTTCTACAGGACCCTTTTTTCGGCGGATTTTGCTTTTTTCTAATGGAGCCCGACGGAGAAGGTCGCGCTACCGTCGCTGGATCGTCGCTGGAACGTCGCCCCAAAAGTCGCGCTATCCCGGCCGCTGCAAAAGGTATGTCGCTACGTGTGAATGGGGCCTTAAATGTTTTTTTTAATATTTAAAAACTCATCGTGCAGTAAGTCTTAAAAACAGCGCTTTATTAATAGAATAAAAACACTCACATGTTCAGCAGGAATAATCACTTTATAAAAAAAAAACAGCACCTGTCTCAACAGGGTAATTGTTACAGTTATTATTGACTATTTAAAAAAATTGTATTTTCATTAATTGAATATTGTACAGCCATATTCCATCCCAAATTTAGCAGCTAACAAATCTTTGGTCACAAATATCAATTGTACATGTTTTTGTCTTTCCTCAAATGCATATGTATACTAGTATGTTTTAAAGTGCTTAGAATTATATTTTTATAAAGAAAATATGTATCACACTTTTAATACAAATTGTCCTTGCTGGACAAATGAGTGCAAGCTATGAGCTAGGTTATAACTATAGGTGACTGCATCTATAGGTGACTGCATCATAGACAATATATGACAGATAGACAAAACCTTTATTTTAACCATGTTTTTGCAGATAC
>NW_017306297.1:343957-389867 GCF_000935625.1 Nanorana parkeri
CCCCCCCCCAACACCTTTGACACCGCTCCTGATTTTTCTAGAATATTTACATTTATATACGTGGCCTCTTCTGACTCATGTCAGTAGTATGTGTGAGTGCCGACGGCGACTATGCCTTTGAATATTTAGCTTGAAAAGTATGTTGTAGGAGAACATGCTAAAATTCTATTAGTATGAAATATCCATCACCCGATTTTAGTCTTAGAATAATGTTGCCAACAATTAATCATATTGTGACTATTTCCATATTGTGCTTTTTTTCTAGTAACTATGATACATACAGTATATATACTGTATATACAAAATACACAGGGGGAATTTTATCAAGCTTTAAAACTGAAAGAGATAGAATCTGATTGGTTGCCATGCACAGCTGCTCCAGATTCTGTCTGCTCTGATTTTGATCAATTCCCCTCATGGTAGGTATGCAATTATTTTTTTTAGTACAATTATTATAAGTACTGATGTACGCAGATTTATCATATTAGAAACAAAACATCCTTAAAAATAGCAGTATAATGGAGTAGTGAGTAGTCTTCTTTACAAACTTCCTATACAATTATGTAATTTAGGAATAACTAAAAGAAACACGAGCTTAAAGTAGAACCCCAGCACAAGACTTAAAAAAGGAGACTTTAAATAAATAAATACTACTTTTAAGGTTTTTATTGCCGTTTGTTAAACCCCCCCCCAATTGAGGAGATTTAATCTCATCCTCTCCTCTTGACTACTGTTAAAGCAGGACAATAAATGAGGAGAGAAGTCATCACCGGGTAATTAAGTCACAGACAGTAATAATAACAGATGTTTCAACCCTTTGCTTAAAAGGAAGTTGAGTGAAATTGTTCCAATATGACACAAACCAAGTAACCAACACGAAAAGCACATTCACATCACACAGGGTACTGCATGCTGAAGGCACGTGTTACAGTATTGTACAGTAATGTATGTTACATGTGTTTGTGCATTGTTTCATTGTGAATGGCACCCAATGAACTTTCCAAATGCACTTGAGTTGCATTGGACTATGCTGTGGAGAAATGTAATATGCTCCAATTTTGCATGCACTATGGGGCTTTTTGAAACGGGCTGTGTAATGCAACACATGTCAAAGCACAACAGAGCACTACATTATGGATGCAATGAATCAACTCTTACAGAGATTCCATGCCTTCCCCATTCTGTCCTACATAAAGTTGGGTATTAAAGAATTAGTTATTATATATTATTATTAGTGGGCACAACATGAATTTAATAAATACAATTTTGATTATTTTTCAAATACCTTTTTTTCAATGTTATGCTCTGCAAATTGTCAGTGTAGTGATGTCTGTCAGAGATCACAAAATGTACATATTGTACATGATAAGAGATAATTATTGGATACAATTAGATTTTAAGGAGATGATGAGTTTGTCCTTCAATAATGCAAGTATCATGAAATACACTTTTACAGTGCTTCAGATAAGTCGAGTTTTATAACTGCCTTCGCATGCAAGCACACCCTACAGGGTGTGAACGTAGCAATGTTAATACAGATTTGAAAGCTAACTGGGGACAAATAGATTACCGAGTTCTGATGCAGGAAGTTTGAGTTCAAAGGTGCTTATGAATAACTCTGCAAAGAGCAAATAACAACTGTGATTTTTTTTCCCACTAACATTTCTAGTTTCTAGCAGTTGCAACAGTTCTAACAGTTCCCTATTCTCCCATGTATTCTGACACTGCGGAACTATAAATCACTACAAATGCTTATTTTGTTTGGGAATTAGTATTTTTTTAAATTGTATACATTTACATTGTATATGTATATTTGATGTTCACTTTATTAACTATTTTACAGTTAATAGCATATTTACATGCATTCAGTGGTGATTAGACATGTGCACCGGCAAAAAATTTGGTTTGTTTTCAATTTGTCGTTTGTCGTTATGTTTTTGAGAATTCGGGTCCAAAGGTCAATTCTTTTTGGGATTAATATTCGGGCGTATTCCAAATTTTCATTACTTTGGATGTTAAATGATATTTACAAACAAATTTTCGTTGCAGCAAAGTGACATTAGAATTTTTTTTGACATTTTCCTTTTTAACTTTTGACAGCCCACAGAAAAAAACCCAGCATGCGCTCCCCCCCCTCCCATTTTATACCACGGAAGGGGGCCCCCTCGCTGTTTAAACTTTAATGTTTTAAAACATGAACAGCTTTCATTATGCTTTTAAACGTTAAAATCATCCCAAAAAAAAGCGTACGGTTTCCTTCCTAATCCATACCACGCCCTATAGGTCTGCTGGGGATTTTAAGGGGGGATTCAATGCCAATTTCTTTCCCACGCGAATGGGTAAGGGGTAGTTGTTACCCCTATTGATTCACTAAGAGGGTTATTCACAAAAGAGCCGAAATATCCAGCCGTAGCTTTGGCTGATCCTTTGCCTCGCTTTGGCCACCTGAGCCCTTCTGTTCAATCGAACCGAAGGGCTGCTGTACGAGCTATTCACATTAGCCCGTACAGCAGCCGAAGGCAGACGAGCAGCTCAGCCGAGCCAAACGCATATGCTTAGGCTCGGCAGAGCCATAGTGACAGCCGAAGCGTGGAGAAAGGTCGACTGAAGGCCTGGTCATTCCCCACGCAAATGACCTGGGGATGCTGATTTATCATTAAATAACAACTGGGAGGAGCCCGGGATCTGCTAGAAGACTCTGGCAGGTGCCGGCCAAAGGTAAACAGTTGGGTGCAGCTGGCGGTGATGTCATCGCTAGCTCTGCCCAATTGTTTATATTTTGCCTGCATCTGTCAGATTGTTCATTATGCTGCGGGAGTTCGTCGCGTGCGGCCGGGTCAGGTTGCGTTGTTTTTTTAATGTATTATTTATTTATTCATTATTTTTAGTTTTTTATTTCCCCGAGTCGTTGTCATCGTGGACAACGTTGAACGTTGTAATTGACCTTAGGATTACGTTGGTGGATCCATTCATTTTTTAACAATAAAGGACTTGTCAAAAACCTTTGTTGTGTTTTTTTTTTCAATGAAAGGATTTTTTCTAAAAGTCTGGACTTTTAGTTTAAATTCTATTTTAACCCTTTAGTGCCTTGGTTCTCAACTGGTGGGTCATGACCCAAAAGTGGGTTGCGACCCCCTGTTTAGTGGGTCGCCACGTGTCTTCCAGTTTTCTAGTTGAGAGGCTCCTCTGCCTCCCGCTAGCGTAGCACTGTCAGTTCTCACTCCAAGCAGCCATTCAAAATATGCTGCCAGTTTTATTATTCCTTAATTAAACCCGGTTCTCCCTGATATCGGAGGAAAGCTGGGGCAGAAATCACCTGGACAAGCTGCTGGTTCTCTCTGGATAGTGAAGGAGAAGAGCAGGGGTAGGATTGCCTCAGCAAGCCTTGCGATAAAACCTATATGGTCCATCTATAACAGGGTGGCCATCACTATCCGGTAAGTGTGGATTATACATGTGGAACACGCTGGTGAGGTGGATATAGTGGATTTGGGGTACAGTGTTTCACTTTGGTTTTTGGACTAAACACCACGGACACAGGGACATGGACTTTGTTTGTCACACATTGTTCTGAAGAGTTCTTTTGTTTTATTGGGAGCACTGGAGAGCCCATATATTGATATGAGGTTCACACCACTATTCATCAATTGTATTATTTCCCTTTGCTGTAAAGACTTACAATATGTTTCTTGCACAGTAACTGGAAAGGTATATATGGTTTTAAGCTTTGGAGGTGATTCTTGAATTTATCTGATGCACAACATTATTGTTTAAAGCAAATGTGATTAGAGTCATTACAATATAGTTAGCACAGTGCATTCCTGAATTTATTTCTATACACAGTGGGCTTTTCACCACAACAACAACATTGCAGCTTCACACACAGAAGGGGATAAAGACACACACAAATAAAAATAAAGTACAGTAAGTAATTGGATTAAATATACTTGAATGCATATTTAAGATTTAACTCTTGAGTTTAGTCTCACTTTAAGAAGGCTTCCTTCTCCCGTGTCTTTATTCTGAATTATGTTTGGAGTTCTTTATTATAAACTACCGACCACTCTTACTAGTTTAGTTACAAAACAGGTAGATCATTTTTAGGGATGCACAGATACACAGCCTATGGTAACACTGCACAGCCCTGGTGAGACCGCACACAGCCCTGAAGACACTGCACATCCCTAATGAGACCTGCACGTAGCCCTGGTGACACTACACAGCCATGGTGGGACCCGTGCAAATGTCTGGTTATGCCTCACAGCCCTTGTGGGACCTACATGCTGCCCCGGTGAGACCGCACACTGCCCTGGTGAGACCGCACCGACCTGTTGAGCCCTGCACATAGCCCTAGTGAGACTGCACAGTCCTGGTGAGACCTGAACGCAGCCCTGCTGAGACCGCACAGCTGTGGTGGGAACCACAAGCAGCCCCAGTTACACTGCACAGCTCTACTGAGACCTGCACAAAGCCCTGGTGACACTGCACAGCCCTGGTGAGACCACAAAGCCCTGCTGAGACTCGCACGCAGCCCTGGTGAGACCACACACAGTTCTGTTGAGACTGCACATAGCCCTGGTGAGACCCTGCACAGTCCTGGTGAGACCCATATGCAGCCCTGGAGACACTGCACAGCCATGGGGAGAACAATAGGCAGTCCTGGTGAGACCGACAAGCAACCCTGGTGAGACTGCACAGCCCTGGTGAGACCACACACAGCCCTGGTGAGACCCATACTCAGCCCTGGTGAGACCGCACAGCCCTGGGGAGAACACATGCAGCCCTAGTGAGATGGCATGCAGCCCTGGTGAGACTCTGCACAGCCCTGGTCAGACTCTGCACAGCGTCCTGAAATGCTGCACAGCCCTGGTGAGCAACACAGAGTATGTAGCTTCATATTATTCTGCATTGCTGTATAATGTATTGCTGGGATTAGTAGTCCCTCTAAAGCTTGACATCAGTGGCAGAACTAACAGGGTCGCATCAGTTGCAGCTATGACTGGGCCCTGCACTCTACCAATGTCTAAAATCATTAGTCTGTATTTTTTTAGAAAAACTGTCACATGACACTAATTCTGACTTTGTATGTTTCATTTTATACAGGAGCAGAGGGTGTTAACATGGGATCATGTTTTGCCTTCACAAAAATGTTATCAAAATTAGCATTACACTTCTCCATGTGGACTCCTTTGGGAAAATGTGCTTGAAACAAAAATATATGGCTTTGTTTTCTAACAAAGCCATGAGGTCACCATGACAATGATGTGATCAATGGCTTTATTGATATACAAAGGTGTAGCGTTGGTGCTAGACTCAGGATTAGCATTAGGGTTAGCATTCAGGTTAGGGTTCCTCTGTTCCTCTGTTCCTCATTGGGCCAATTTGTACCCTTCAAACCATCTAAATGTTCCCAATTGATTCCACTGCATTTTGCTAGAACAGCAAGATTTTACCAAATTTTTCACCGATTTATTAATGAACATTCTGGGAAATAAAAAGTCACAATTTTATTTGTATTATAATATTTCTTAATTTTCCACATAAAAAAGAACCAGAACAACACAGATATAAAGAAGCATTCTCATTATCCAGGAGATCTTACAATCGCTTACAGTATTTAATGTGACACAAAACCCTCAGCTTTTTTCTCCTTATACACATCTACACAATGAACATTCTCCAAAGCCACATTTAATTATGTTTTGATATAAAGTCTTACTATTTTAATCCCTTTAGAAAGTCTGCTGTGCTCTATCCTGTGTCTCTCCTCTCCAGGCACACTTCCTGTCCCTTAGAAAAAGCCACGCGCGTTGATTCTGGTCACGTGCACATCTTTCTTTGCCTACAACTCCCATGAGACAGAGAGGAATCATTTCTCACTGCACACAGCTGTCTCCTCCCCCTCCTTCTCATCACGAAACACACTGTGACAGTTTAACTGCTTGTAATCTCCTCTGCAGTGCACTGAATTATCAACAAATTTACAACAAATCTACAACAAACATCAAGTTTTCTACACAGAAAAATTAGTTTATTTCAAATGAAGGATCCATATCCACTGTGACTCTGTGACCAAATTCAGCATGTGAGCAGAGACTCAGAAGAAAGTATGAGGCTGGTGACAGCTCACATGCTGAATCTCCTCACAAGCCGCTCCCCCCACATTCCCTCCTTGGTGAGCCAGGAGGAGAGAAATCAAAGATCGTATATTAGTGTGGGAGAGCTGAAGAAATCCCAGCTCCTTGCAGAGTCTAGAGGGAAGGATGTGTGGGCGGAGACTGAGAAGACACGCCTCCAACATGTTGTAGTCCTTCACATGAACCAGCACAGAGGGTGGCTACTTTTCAGTAGGGTCCATGGAGAAGAAAAGTAGCCACCCTCTGGCAGGAAGTTGTTGGCTGTAGAGATATAAAATGGATTTTGGAGCATTTAGAGCTGAACAATGACAAAAAAAGGTACACAAACATTTATTATTTATATAATAAAAGTTATTTTTATTATTTATTTTTGAGTTTAGTGTTGCTTCAACTTTGGATACATAATTTCATCACCTGCATTAAGGAAACCTCCCCTCTTCTTTCTATTAAAAAACACATTGTCCTATAATGAGAGGTACTATAAAGCAAGAGGGGAGCTATCTTCAACATCATTTCAAACAAACAATCTACAACAACAAACACATCAAATTGTTTTTTACATTTTGGATGAGTTGACGCCTTGTAAATTTTAGTTTATACATTGTATACCCTAAACCCTTAGGCAGGCTCTTTTCCCACTATCTCTTCTATTTGAGCACTCTTGCAATTTTGGATCCAACTATCCCACGTGTCCAGGAACTGGGGGAGTCTGACTTGTATCCTAGCCCTCAATTCTTCCATCCGCTGTAAGAAAAACATCTCCTCCATCCATTCCCGCAGCATTGGAGGATTTCCAATGCCACACTATAACTGACCTAGCTGCACAGGAAAAAACGGAGGAGGCCCCTCTTTGCTGTTGCTATCCCCCACAGGGAAAATGGAAAGTTATGATATTTGAGGTGTAAGTTCTACTCTTGTTTTTGATATGTGCCCGTAAACATTTAATATCATTGTCCAAAAAGGTTTAATCTGAGGGCGCTCTCATCATATATGTGTCATTGTCCCTAAGGACTGTTGACATCTCCAGCATTTACCAGAAACCTGATGGGAAAATTGCATGCACTTTGTTTACAAAGATTTTTATTCATTTTTAAAAGGAATATTATACAATACAACAAGGAAGAACAGCAGATATCACTTCAAAAAAAGAGGTGAATCACATAGCAAATCGACCCGTAAATGATCACCATAAACAGAAAATAGAAACAAACAATACATATACAGTACAAAAGTATTAAGAAAAAAGAATATGGAATATATTGAACATAGAAGGAGAACACAGAAAATTACTCTGAGGCCGGTCCCGGGCAACCCCCAAATGTGGAAGCAACCCGAGAGGAAAAGACCTCCCTAAGGAAAGTAAACCTTTGCGTATGATGTGTGTGGCACTGAAGTATAGGGAGGGTAACGCTCAATATGCACCAAGCTAAAAAACAAAACAAAGGGAAAATGAATCTAGAGCATTGCGAAATAGACAAGAAATACAGCCAAAAGAGAAAAAGGACAAAGAGGGAAATGTGCGGAGAGCAGCCAGGACTCAAAACAGCCCTCAGAGCGAGAGCAGGGAATGGTCTAAATTCAGATGGCGATGATAATCCAGCTATGGAGACCATATTTTGAGACATGTAGAATGGGAGTCGTTGTAATGCTAATGCGAGGTTCTCTTCTCAGAAAGATCAGGATCTCAACTGCAGAGGTTAGGGTTGGCCAGTGTATCACACCATGAATCAAACAACTCTGTTATGCTATTTAATGGGATAACGGTGATTCAGGTACAGTTCCACAACATATCAGGTACAGTTCTCACAAATGAGAGTGATAGCATGAACTGTGGAACATCAAACACCATGGGGATTTTACAACATTGAGTCATGCACAGTCTATTGCTGCATTTCCTCATGCAGGCGACTCAGTGCAACCCTTGACCCAATTGTGTTTCAACTTGATGGACTTATGTACTTGATGGACTTATGTCTTTATTCAAACTCAAATACTATGTAACTTATACTAAATTATAAGGAAAAGAATAAACCTGGGAAAAAAAACACCTATTGGTATATCTAGGTTAATATGTTGTCCAGAGGTAGCTGCAAGCTGTAGCACAATGTTCAAGTACAGCTTAACTCATATAATATAACTGCGTGGAAACAGTGTGAGGCACAGATTTTGTAGTTACTGACCCCCCTGAGGTATTTCTAAATATACAAGGCATGTGGAATTAAGGTCTTGTAGTTCATGCACATCAATCTGTAGTGACTGCAATGAAGTTGAGCAAGTGTTATACAGTTACATAAATGAAATCCTGATTACACAGCAAGTGTTACACTCCCCTTGAGGGTATTTTGCAGATGAGTTTGTAGTACAGCGGCACTTTAATCAACACATTCTATTGTTGCGACCATGGCCCTTTGCTTAACTTCTTCAAATGATACCATTGGTTGCTTCCAGGGTTTAGCTATGGTTTAGCGGGTAGCCAAAAAAAATACCAGTCAAGTGTCTACTGTTTTTAGAAAGCTTTGAGAATGGCCTATGAAAAAAGTGCTTCCCAAGAGTTGTGCACCAAGGTACAGGACAAAACCGATCAATTTAAGTTATATACCCATATCCAGAGTTTATGAACCTTCTGGCACTCCCACCATATATGAAAAGTGAGCCGTGGGCCGTAAAGCCCCGGAAATATAAGGGGCGAAACACCTGGGACAAATGTACTGATTCTATAGAGTGTCAGATAGCAATAAAACATAATCTTATGTGCATTCAAAACGCTAGTCGAGCAAGTAGCAACTGCCGACCAGATTTTTCCCCATTCAGCTGCATCAAGGGATTCTACCATATAAGCCTCCCATTTGCTCATGTACAAAAATGTTGGTGGGGTAGTTGGGGAGATCAAAGAGGAGTATAGCATGGAAACAAGACCTGGTGACAACGGGGCTGAACGGCAGATAGACTGAAAAGGGGTATGGGGGCAGCTCGAGCAATGCTGAAGCATTGTGCAAATATAGTTTTGAAATTGGAGGTACTGAAAGTGTTCCAATGAAAGGAGCTTACAATTATCATGAAGGTATTGAAAAGACTTTATATAGTCCAGAGATAAAAGATCATAGACATATTGAGTTCCCCTCGCAGACCATCAACGAAAAGCAGCCGGATTATCAAAAGTCGGGGTGGACGGCTTATGGAGTATACCCGACAATGGAAGGTGCGGAGAAGCCAAGCCACACGAGTATTTTGCGGAGTCCCATTGCTTAAGTGAATGCCGAAATAAAGGATCCTGTATGTGGGAACGTAGGGAAGGGGGGATCCGCAAAAGGTTATAGATGGAAATGGGTGAGCACTCTGCAATGTTAAGCAGAGTCCACAGAGGCATTTCAGAGGTTGCGTTAAAGGTGCAATCTGTGCCGCCCTATAATACTTACCTAACTGTGGGATGCTCAATCCACTGGATAGCTTACAATGGTAGAGAACCTGGGAAGTATTTTAAGGAGTCCCATTGCTTAAGTAAAAGTACACAAAAACATAGGACATACAGACAAAATGGCACGTATCTGACAGCAAAAAGCAATACTTGCAACAGATCTTTGGGGTGGGCCCCCAAACGAAGGTGGGGAGACGCATAATGCCCACATCTCATGGGGGGAACATGTTTTCACATCCAGGCCAAACCATGCCATAAACATCAGGAACAACCAATAAAAAAAGAATGCAAAAAGAAAACAATAGACAAAACTAAAAAAAGATGTAGGCGAGCCAGAAATGGCCTCCAGGAAAAGTAGCAAAAAGAAGTGCCAACAGGCCAGACAAAACAAAACAAAACAAAAAAAAAGGTAGATAATGAGCTAAAGATCCAGGGGTGACTTACAAACCTGAAGGCCCCTCAATAAACGTGACACTCCCTGAGCCACAACCAAAGTCCCATCAAGCAAACCCCAGGCAACTAGCACAAAAGATGCCAGGTTCAGCAGCTGCCCTACGGGATGCAGAGAGTGGCAAAACCCATATCATGACAATAGCCCAGTAAATAAGAGGGTAGGGATCATACAGTAAAGTGCAGACTTCTGCAATACAACATCTCACATTAGATCCAAAAATGCATAGTACAGCAATGCAAGCAAATTACCTAAAGATTGAATATAAAGGCACAATAATAAGGTAAAAAGCAAAAAACATTGTAAAGTGTACATTGCTTCAATACAGCACCTCACATGAGAGTAATAGATAACTTGAGAGGCTCAACAAAATACGACCTGAGAGTTGAAGTGCGATAACAGAGAAAAAAACAAACAAAAACATAAAATTCTAACACAGGCAAAGCAAGAGAGAAATTAAATGAGGGGGGAAGGGAAAAAGAGGGGAAAAGAAGGGAGTAAAGAGGGAGGGGAAGAAAAGAAAAAAAAAGAAGGGGAAAACGTAAGGAAGGGGAGAGGGAGATGATGGAGCTGTAATGCTATTAATCTGTAAGCACCAAAAATATGAATTCCACTATAAAGGACACAGCAAAGAGTGAAAAACAATCACCTCAATAGCGGAAAGGCAACCCATGACCAGACTCAATAAAGGCAAAAGGCACTGCAAAGCAATACATATAAAAAAAACCAGGCAAGCAAAAAACTGTAAACAGTAGATAATGGGAAAAGATGGCAGGGTAGAAGATGCAAGTTGAAGCAATGAAAACTTGTTACCCAGAGCATCCACCGGAGGGAAAAAAAACAGGTAAGTAGAGGCATCAGGTAAATGACATTGAGCTAAGAAATAATTCCATGTAGATAAAAGGGCATCAATGAAGTGAAGATAGGAAAAAAAGGCAGCACAACAGCGCCACTTGTATATTTCAGTGAAGAGAAAGCAAGTCATGCAGAACATGATCTGTTGTCCTTGGGATGGAAAACCTGAGATCCCAACAATTGTAGAGCCTGGGAGCGACGTGAAGAGCTTGAGAAGCCAGCAGAAGATTGCGATAATCCAATTTTTCGGTTAGCTGGAAGGTCGACACGGCATGGATCAGTGCCTGAAGAGGGCAGGAACAGAACTGCAGGAAGCTGCAGGTCAAGCTGTTGGAAGCATGCTCGTAGATCCTCAGTTGTTTGCACTTGAAAAGATTTTCTTTTTACTTGAAGGGATAACTCCAGCGTTACTGAACACCAGCAGACCAGAGAGCCAGAAGGTAGGGATGGAGGCCTCTGCATTTTGATATGGTAGAGGGAGCCAGGTCTGCATATAAGTTGTAGCGATGACCTTGGAAAGTCAGGGTCCAACACATTCCGCACTGCTTGAAATAGTCTTTCCTTCGTACGAAAGAAATGAAGCTTCACCACCACGTCACACGGCGGGCCATCAGTGCGTTAGGGCCCCAGAGCTCTATGAACTCTATCCATCTCAAGTCTGCCAATAGGCAAATCCGGGGCTAATTCCTGAAAAAGAGCAGTGTTGGAGCCTCAATAGACTCTGTGAGACCATGTACGCGAAGGTTGCTGCGCCTAGAGCAGTTCTCATAATCCTCAAGTTGGTTGCGCAGTTGTGCTATTTCTTTCTGTGTCATCTCTAAGTCCAAAACAGCCATCGTGTCATCCATCCTACCTTCAAGGAAGGCTGTGCAATGCCCTATTTCCTGGATTTCACGCCAGTGCTCCTCAATGATGGCGGAGGAAACTTTCCGCAGCTCCTCCTGCACGATGTCCCTTATGCGGACGAGAAAATCAGGGTAGGGAGCCTCACTGCATCCTAAGAGCTGCTCAGTGAAAAGATCCTGGCTGTCTTTGTTTTCCTTGGGGATTACTGTAAAATATTTTTCAGAAAACAGCAATTCTCTGATATAGAATTAAAGGTTTCCCTTAAGATAGACACAAAATATTGCCTTAGTACTTTATAAAATAGTCCCATATAACAATCTGGGCCAGAGGTTAGGGCTCTAATGCTTCTAGATATCTCCTCCTCAGTAAAGGGAAGCAAAAGTTCTTTATTCACCTCTTCCTTTAATGTTGGGAGGGTTGCCTCTTGTACATAGTTGTATACTTCCGTATTCCTAAATTCCTGCCCACCTACTCTCTCTGAGGGGGAGAAATTATATAAGTCCGGGTAGTATTGATGGAATGTTTCTGCTATATGCTCCGATTAATTTTCCATCTCTCCTGATTGGCCTGGAATTCTTTAAATATATGTTGCTAAGTGTCTTTTCCTAATAGATCATTTGTTCCCTTGATCGTTGCGTTTGTTCCCTAAACTGAATATACAATTGATCTAAATAGGTGTGTAATTCTGTTCTCTTACTAAGCAACTCCTGATAAACTCCCCTGTCCCCTCTAGTTTTTTGTCACCTCTCAAAATCATATATTTCAGAGAACCATATTTTAATTCGCTTACTGACCTGACATCATGGCAGGCTCTGCCCAGTTTTTGTTACTTGCACGGAAAACCCATTCTCCCCGCTTCGGCTGTGACTATGGCTCAGCCGAGTCGAACCATATGCGTTCGGCTCGGCTGAGCCACTCTGCTGCCTTCTGCTGCTGTACAGGCTAATGTGAATAGTCCACAGAGCAGCTCTTTGGTGCCACTGAACCGAAGGGCTCTGGCGGCCGAAGTCAAACTTCGGGCCAAACTTCGTGGATAACCCTCTTACCTTCCAAGAAGAAGATGATCTGGTCCTTTATTAATTCAAGTGCTGTAAATCATACTCTATACCTATTTAATTTATTTAATTTGTTATTTATAAACCAGCATATTTACTAAGTGTCAACTAAAAGATTATTTGATTAACCATGGATAACTACAATAGGCAGTGGGTACTTATCTTACATGAATTTACTGGTAATCACAAAGAAACAAAAAACCTTTCACTGCATGTTTTCATTAAAGTAGTATTAAACTTTCATACCATTTTTTCAATAATGAATCCAAATCAAACAAATATACATTGCTCAACAGAGTATTTCTTTACATTCTTGCCAAAACACTTACAGTCATCATGTTTTCGAACAGCTGGCTCCAACTCTCACAGCTCAGCTTCCATAAACTTCCTGCCCAGTACAAGATCACATGGGGAACCACAGTCTCCAGCAATTGTCCAAATACTAGCTTGGAGGAGGAAGGAGCGAGGAGCAGGGAGATGGAATGTGTCTTGCCTTGCTGTACCTGTGTGTTTGTGGAGGCACATACAGCTTACCAGCACACACACAAGAGTGGCTCCATAGGATTCTGCAAGGGAAAGGAGCCATCCCCTAAACAACATATATGTAACTATATGCATTGCAAAGATTTTAGCAAACTTTGTAACAGATTCCTACCCATCTATGTTCTAAAGTAATAGCTGTGTATTTTGCCATGCCCTTTCTCACAATGACTCCTAAATGGTAGGGTCAGGTCAGTATGACCACTGGAGCAAAGAAAGCTGCATACTGTTACGCCTACGGTAGGGGTTCGGTGTGGAGCGCAACTGTGGAGGGTTTTTGCAGGAGGTGTGGGTAATAGGCTTCTCAGGCGTGAGTCTCAGGCGTCACTCCCAGTCTTAAGGGGGAGTTTGAGACTCTTGCGTCACAGCCAGTGTCAAATGAAATATAGTTAGGGCTATTAACTAATAGCATCCCAGTAAATGAAATGAGGAAAGTCAGGGGTGCGATAGAATAACCTTGCGGTAGCTAGGTACGGTTGTGTTGATAAGCGAATAGGTATTCCCAATATTATGCATCAATTTGTATAGTCCAGCAGGAGAGCAGGCATATGCGATAACTGACAGTCTGTATTAGGACTCCAACTGGAGCGATACTTGCGGTTTGGGACTTGTTGCAGCGCAGCTACATGGTGTGAGTCCGGGTGACGAGTGGTCCGGCAAGTGGAGAAAGGTTCCAAGGCTTGTCTGGGTTCAGGAGGCAGCAGGCGTTCTGACTGCAATTGTAGAACGCCATGCTGCCTCAGCTGGGGCTTTAAATAGCCCAAGGATGTGGGAGGAACCGCCGGCCGCAACGAGCGACTTCTGCGTTCCAGCGTGGAACGCAAGCCGCTCGCCTCACAATCAGGAAGTCGAGCGGCTTCTGCGTTCCACAGTGGAACACGGAGGGGCCGTCACAGCAGCCGGCCTGACCGAGGCGGCCTGGCCCAGAGATGGATCATCACAGTACCCCCCCAAGGGAACACCCCGGCCGGAGAAGGTCGATCAGGATATCTACGATGAAAAGCTCTGGTCAACAGGGGGGAATGTACATCTAAGGAGTCCTCCCAGGAGTCATCTGGCGGACCGTAACCCTTCCGGCGTATGAGGTACTGGAGGGAAGAGCCCCTCTTCCGGGAATCCAGTATCCGTTCGACCTCGTACTCTATCTCGGCCCGTACCTCGACAGGGAGAGAGGGGGGGGTTTCGGTCTGGGAACGGGTTTGGCCTGAAGGGCTTAAGTAGCGAAACATGAAAGGTTGGATGAACTCGCCAGTCAGGGGGAAGGACGAGCCGAACCGCGTTAGGGTTCAAGACCTTCTCAATGGAGAAAGGCCCGACGAACTGTCGGCCCAGCTTGCGTGAGGGTAGGTTGATACGTAGGTTTTTTGTGGATAGCCAGACCTTGTCGCCCACTTTGTAGGTAGGAGGGTTAGTCCGGCGTGTATCGTAAAACCGTTTCTGCCTGTACTGGGCGGTCTTCAGATTTGATTGTAAGCATACTGAGGTTTTCTCTAGAGACGTCAAGTAATCCTGTACGGAGGGAACATTGGTTGGTGTGAAAGAGGCGGGTAAACTGTTGGGGTGAAATCCGTAATTGGCATAGAATGGTGTATGTTGAGAGGATGAGTTGGTGGTGTTATTGTGGGCGAATTCCGCGAGTGGGAGGAGGTCATACCAGTCGTCTTGGAGATGGGTGCAATAACATCTGATATATTGCTCCAAGCATTGGTTTGTTCTTTCGGTCTGACCATTGGTTTGAGGATGATAGGCGGTGGACATCCTGTGATCTATCTGGAGAGTCTGGCATAATGCTTTCCAGAATTTGGACACAAATTGGCTTCCTCTGTCGGATACGATTTGGGTCGTAAGCCGTGTAGTCTGAGGATCTGGCCAACGAAGGTATGAGCCGTCTATTTGGAGGTAGGCAGTTTCTTTAAGGGAGAGAAGTGTGCCATCTTCGTCAACCGGTCGACCGTGACCATGATGGTATTGCACCCCCCTGAACTGGGTAGGTCCACAATGAAATCGATGGAGATGGCCTCCCATGGCGGTTTCGGTATGGCTAGGGATGTCAAAAGTCCATAAGGAGGTCTACGCGGGTGTTTAGCCGCAGCGCAGACTTCACAGGTGACCACGTACGTATAGATGGTTTTGGTCATGCCTGGCCACCAGAAATTTCTCTTTACTAGATCTATTGTTTTAGTAACTCCAGGGTGCCCGGCTAGAGGATTGTCGTGTAGGAGGCGGATCAACAAGGTTTGCATCGTGGGTGGTACGTATAACTTCTCTCCTTTGTAGTACAGACCATCGTTCCCTTGCGTGAGTCCAGAAGGAAGAGCGGAGTCCTTGGTGGAAAGTGCGTCTCTCAGTATGTCTGGGAACTGAGTGGTAAGTCCTACGAATCGCTCAGGGGGAATCAGGAAGGTAGGCTGTTCGGGGTCTGCCGCCTCTTCGGTTATGCGGGAAAGAGAGTCAGCATTCCTGTTCCTTGATCCAGGACGATAGGATATGTGAAAGTTGAATCTGTCAAACAACAGACTCCATCTGACTTGACGGCCCGACATGGTCTTACAAGTTTGGAGGAACTGGAGGTTGCGATGGTCTGTAAGAATGGTAATGGGGTGTTTGGTTCCTTCCAGGAGGTGTCTCCAGTTAACCAGAGCGTCTTTGATGGCCAGTAGCTCTTTCTCGCCGATAGGGTAATTCTTTTCGGCGGCGTTCAACGTTCTGGAGTAGAAGGCGGCTGGGTGAAGAGGCTCGGAGTGCGATGAATGCTGCGAGAGAACGGCCCCTAGGGCGAGGTGAGAGGCATCCACTTCTAGAACATAGTGGTATTCAGGGTTAGGAAGTTGGAGGATAGGAGCGGTAGTGAACCTACGTTTGAGGTCATCAAACGCTTCCTGGGTCTCTCTGGTCCAGGAGTAGGGTATCTTGGGACTGGTTAATCTCGTCAGGGGTTTGACAATCTTGGATAAATTCTTGATGAACTTCCGGTAGTAGTTCGTGAACCCCAGGAACTTCTGAAGAGCCTTTCTGGATTTTGGTACCGGCCACTCGAGAATGCAGTCGACTTTAGACTGGTCCATTTGGATGCCATCGGGGGTGATGCTGTACCCGAGGAACGATATGGCTGACTGTTCGAAAACACATTTCTCCAGCTTGGCGTACAATGAGTGGGCCCGGAGGCGCGCTAACACCCATCGGACGTGTTTTCGATGCTCTACTGTGCAGTTCGAGTACACTAGGATGACATACAGGTATATGATGACACAGCCATCTAGGAGGTCCCTGAAGATGTAATGCACGAAATGTTGGAAAGTGGCAGGAGCATTACATAACCCAAACGGCATCACAGTGTACTCGAAAAGACTGTACCTAGTCTTGAACTCGGTTTTCCACTCGTCTCCTGCCCGTATCCGTATTAGATTGTAAGCACCTCGGAGATCCAGTTTGGTGTAAACTCGGGCAGTCTGTAACCTATCGATAAGTTCAGGGATGAGTGGTAACGGGTGCCGGTTTTTAACGGTTATCTTGTTGAGCCCCCGGTAATCGATTATGGTCCGCAGAGCCCCATCTTTATTCTTGACAAAGAACATCCCTGCACTGGCAGGGGAGGTGGTAGGTCTGATAAAACCTTTCTTGAGATTGTCATCCAAGTAGGTCTTTAGGTGTGCTAATTCAGGTTGTGAGAGAGGGTAAACCCGTCCCGAAGGAATGGGACTGCCTGGGACTAGCTCGATGGGGCAGTCATAGGGTCTGTGAGGTGGCAATGTCTCTGCCAACTGTTTGCTAAAGACATCAGAGAATTCATGGAGATACGGTGGTATGCTCTCTGAAGTGCTTAACATAACGGGTGAGACGGGGTAACAGGTTTCTGTACAGTACGGAGACCGTAACTGGACGGTTCCCCCTGACCAAAGTATAGTGGGATGGTGAAGAGTCACCCAGGGCAGACCCAACACTATGGGGAACATCGGAGAAGGAATCACATCGAACACAAGGTATTCGGTATGCCCCTCTTCACATGTCACCAGCAGTGGCTGGGTGTGGGACGTTATTGGGCCGGAAGGTGAGGTGGACCCGTCAATGAAACTTACTGACACCGGTTTGTGCTTTAACACGTGAGGTATTTTATTTCGCTGTACAAGGGTTTGGTCAATGAAATTACCGCAGGCCCCGGTATCCACCATTGCCTCAACGCCGATCCTCTCTAGATACCACTGTAAGGTGAGAGAGACATAGAGGTAAGGGTTAAGTCGGTCTAGACTAGGAGTAAGTTTACAAATGTTAGAGACGTCTTCCTCTTCACCAAAGGACACGTGGCTACCGTATGATCTGGCGATGCGCAGTAGAGACATAGGTTGAGAAAACGTCTTCTAATCTTCTTGGTTGAAGAGAGAGGACCCCTCAAGGCTCCGACCTCCATAGGCTCATCCTTCTGCAGTGATCGGGATCTTCTAAACGGCGTGGGATGGCTGTAGACCCTCTCTGCCTTCCTTTCCCGGAGACGTCGATCAATAGTCACGGAGCGGTGAATTAATTCATCCAGAGAGTGGGGCAGTGCATCACGGGCAATGTCATCTTTCAACGCCTCAGAGAGGCCAAGGCAGAACTGATTGCGGAGGCTGATGTTGTTCCACTCCATCTCTCTGGCCCATCACTTGAATTCCGCGATATAGTCCTCCACAGGTCTTCTTCCCTGCTTGAGGGCCCTTATAGCTGTTTCAGCAGTTAATTGCTTGCTGGCATCCTCATATAGGAGAGCCATAGCCTCCAGGAAGTGGGGAAAGGAATCCAATATTTCATTGTCTTCCTGCAGGTAGGTCTCTGCCCAGGCCCTCGGTTCCCCCTTTAGATATGATATCAAGGTCATGACCTTTATGCGGTCGGTGTGGTAGGTCCGGGGACGTAGGTCAAATAATAATCTACAGGAACTAATAAATTGACAGAAATCTTTCCTGTCCCCCGAAAAAGGTTCCGGAGCACAAACTTTGGGTTCAGGACCCTCACGACCCCGGGCTGCGTCTGCGTTTTTGTGCACCAAATTGCGCAACCTCTGGTTCTCAACCTGGAGGTCCTGCATGGAGGTGGTCAAAGTCTCCACCCTCTGGGATAAGGTAACCAGGTGTCTTGCCAACTCCGCTGGCTCCATTTCTTCCTTTTTTGAGAAAGGGGTTCTACAATACTGTTACCCCTACGGTAGGGGTTCGGTGTGGAGCGCAACTGCGGAGGGTTTTTGCAAGAGGTGTGGGAAATAGGCTTCTCAGGCGTGAGTCTCAGGCGTCACTCCCAGTCTTAAGGGGGAGTTTGAGACTCTTGCATCACAGCCAGTGTCAAATGAAATATAGTTAGGGCTATTAACTCATAGCATCCCAGTAAATGAAATTAGGAAATTCAAAGGTGCGATAGAATAACCTTGCGGTAGCTAGGTACGGTTGTGTTGATAAGCGAATAGGTATTCCCAATATTATGCATCAATTTGTATAGTGCAGCAGGAGAGCAGGCATATGCAATAACTGACAGTCTGTATTAGGACTCCAACTGGAGCGATACTTGCGGTTTGGGACTTGTTGCAGCGCAGCTACAGGGTGTGAGTCCGGGTGACGAGTGGTCCGGCAAGTGGAGAAAGGTTCCAAGGCTTGTCTGGGTTCAGGAGGCAGCAGGCGTTCTGACTGCAATTGTAGAACGACATGCTGCCTCAGCTGGGGCTTTAAATAGCCCAAGGATGTGGGAGGAACCGCCGGCCGCAACGAGCGACTTCCGCGTTCCAGCGTGGAACGCAAGCCGCTCGCCTCACAATCAGGAAGTCGAGCGGCTTCCACGTCACAGCAGCCGGCCTGACCCGAGACGGCCTGGCCCAGAGATGGATCATCACACATCACTGCATCCCTTTAGAAGTAGGCAAGTCTTAGGGAGTATCTTACCAAAATTAAACTCCTATTGCAGGGTATGTCTAAAATATGACTAGCTCAGTGCATACTTCTTGGAAAAGCAGTCATCCAATTCCACAAGCAGGAAATTGTATTTCTGGTAGTGGAGGTACCTCCAAGTTGCTGTATAGCATTGCATTTTTTGACAATTAATATACAGCAACTGCAAATTGAAATGGAAAAATACATTTTGGTGACATGAACTTCCAAAATAGCTTGTGGTGTTAAAAGGGTTAAGATAGAAGTGAAGTGTACATGTCTTCCCATAGGAATGCTTTGGCTGCTTGATATACTGTATTTGGCAGTAGCAGTATTAATGCTTTTTATATAAGCTGAGAAAAAAACATACTTGAGGGATGATAATCGCATTATTATAAAGCAAATATTTGCTAGTCTAATTTAAAACCACTTACAGTTAAAAGCACAAGAAGTGCCTGAACTTTAAACGTAACAATGTTTAAACTGATAAAGATGTCTGTTGATTCTTACATGCAACTTGTATGTAACAAGAGGTCAGTGATACTCACTGTATGGGTGGATATATGGAACAGTACAAGGGTATTAGATAAAGTTTTGACGTCAAAGAAGATCCCAGGGAACACCTTTAGTACCATCATATAGTAATTTAAGATTATTCATATCAGGTAGAGTAATAAACATTTTATTGAAGTTCAACTAGCAGCAAAGTACACACCTTAGCTATGAATGAAACCACATAATGTCTCAGTTTCTTTTAGTTGTAATTATGTTTCCCTTAGAAAAGGAAGTAAACCGCTATGTTAAGGGTGGGGTTTTTGCCCTAATGTGCAAGTATGTACTGCATTACCTTTCAAGTGTGCCTTCTCTAGGGCTTTCAGATTGATATCCAGTCCCCTGATCTGTCCATCGCTAACACTTTTGGGTTCCAAGGGAATCTTCTTCGGCCATTGGGTGTCATTGATGATGTAGCTGCTGCATATAAGCCCAGGAGTTACATCTTCGCCGACATCAGGCCCGCTCACGGCATGTGGCATACCATGTACACAAGAAATACACAATTGGTTGGGAAGAGAGAGAGAGAAGTTTTTTTGGCAGAAGAAACTTTGCATGTCTCTTCAGCCAAAAACCCCTACCAATGGACAATTATTTTTCATTTTTCTGGCTCTACTTCAACTTTAGCACATGTGACACAATTAACCAAAAGAAGTGTGATTTGTTCAATCGTTATTTTTCGTGTTGTATTTATTGCTACAAATAGAAAACATGACAATTAAGAAAGTCTTAATCATTATTGGCCATGTCCGATGATGCTTGTTAGTGAAGCTTTAGGGAGTTGTCATTCAAATGTGTTGGATGGAATTTTAGCAACCGAAACATAGCACATTACTAGTTTCCGAATTAAAGCATGTAAACAACATTTGATGTGTTAAATTTTCATTTTCGCAATGAATTCTGGGAATGCAAGTGCAGCAAAAAAGGCCTATAAATTACATGTTTCCTGTGCCATTACTTTCTTTCCCACCGGATGTCTATGAAAATGGATGCAGCAAGGAGAGACGCATGTCTCCATAGCATTTGGAGGAAAGCATAACATTGCACAAGAGAAGCCCCTTAGTGATTGCAGTAAAAAAGCAACTGTGAAGATAGGATTACGGGAGCTCTTCCAGAGCATTGTAAGTATGCCCTCCTATTTCAGCTATATGTTTTTGTTTTTAAGTTATTACAGCCTTGTGGTATGTGCATTACAGGGAAATACTCTCATAAAGACTCCACAAGATGTTGAAAGTTGATGCAAGGAATCTGACAGTGCACTGTTGCCCTTCTGTTGTCTTGTAAAACACAATTCATAGAGCGCACCCCTGTAGGACGGACACAACTCCAAAAGGTAACTGCTATGGAATGGTGTGCAATGCTCCTCACTGCAGGGGGAGGGACCCTGTGTATCACAACCAAAAACAAAACAAATTGCTGAGGAGTGCAACTACCTAGATGCATGCCAATAAACAAATTGGCTAACAATGGATCAACATAATTGGATGAGACACATGAATATCATATTGGAGTTCTGACAGCCATACTGTGACTGGCCCTATGGAATAGAACTAATGGTAAGTAACTTACAGTTGGTATGTGAGCAGGCGTGTCCGGGGGTCTCCCGCAGGTTTCCCTTCAGGGTCTTTTCGGTCGGGTCCTTTGCGCTGACAGATGGAAGGTGGATGGCTTCGTAAATTTTAAGTTACTGCAGTCTCTCTTCAAGTGAAGAATGGGTATTGAACTTACATTTGTCCCAATAGTTTCTTTTGATTAATTCAAATTTAATGTTGATCTCTACAAATGAAATACCCTTAAGTGCGCAATCATCTATAAATGGCCCAAAACCCATAAGGGCCCGTTACATCCACCTGCCCATCCTATTAATCTTTCATTGCTTCAACCTCTTGCAGTTTTTATGGACCATTTCCTTCAGCCAGTGGTTTTTAAAATGCCCTCTTTTCTTCGGGGGTCCACCTCTGTGATGCATGCATTATTAAATCTTGATCCTGATCCTCATGATGTATACTTAGCTACCCTGGATGTTAAAGCAACACTAAATCCAGGAGGTAAATCTTAAAAATGCATTTGAGTACTTGAACTATTAACAGAAATGTATCTTATTTGTGTATCACTGGGTACTGTAGATCCTCAAATCGTCCCTGAATTGGTGCTGACACTGTGTTTCCTTCTGGAGAGTGGCTACTGTTGCTCCTCATGGTCCCTGTGTCTGTTGTAGATGTAGATGATTTGAGGATCTACATCCAAGTGATACACACATAATATACATTTTGTTGTCAATAGTTAGGGTACTTGAATGCAATTTTAATATTTAACTCCTAACTTTAGTGTCGCTTTAAAAGTTTATATACAGTTATCTCACACGAAGAGGGCTTGGCAGCTGTATATGAAGCACTGCTGTAATGTCTATGGGGTTGAATATAGACCCTTTGCTTGCTAATAGATTTATGTAATACTTTGAATGGATGATCCTTTTTACCCAACTTCGTAATAATGTTTTGCTGTACAAATGCTACATTGTTGACATCCTGCTTCTTTAGACCGGCACCCATGAAGTCTTGACATGGCTAACTAATCATGTTAATGAACTTCGTACTCTGATTATATTATCTTTAACTTGCTTTAAATCACAGATAAACTTTCTTGTTTAAAATATATCTATACAAATTGCATGGGGGCTGAGATCAGATTGGAGACACATCTATACCATAAAGAGACAGATTGCAGCACTCTTGTTCATGCTCAGAGTGTCAATCCGCCTTCCCTTATTAGCCCTGGCTCAAACATTTAGGGTTAAGGGCTATAAGTGCTTTGCTGACATGGCCAACTTTGAGGAGACGATAGACCAATTTGAGGAATGTGGATACTGCTGACAACTGCTAGAATAGCAGCCCAAAGATGTGTACCTTTAGAGACTCACCTAAGACTATTGATAACTATTGATAACTGACAATCTTTCACATCTACTTATACCACTGCAAGTCACATGATACAGAAGATTGTATAAACTTTCTGGCATATTACCTCTAGCAATAAATTCTTTAGTTCCAGTAATGGTGTACTGACATGATCACAATTTACTTGATCTCCTCATGCAGACTAAATTCTCTCCCTTACCTTCTGAGGGTACATGGCTTCTCCAACCTAGGTTGGGTTGCTATAGGTATACAAAACACAAAAATTCCCCAGCCTCAACCTGCCAGCCAGCCTGCAATCAAACAAATAGCCCTGTCAACAGTATGCGTTAAACAAAAGTTTGTGCAACTAAAACCTCTGATTTTAACGCATACTTTTGACCGGGCTATTTGTTTGGTTGCAGGCTGGCTGGCAGGTTGAGGCTGGGGAATTTTTGTGTTTTGTATTGTTGTAAGCCTTCCCAATGTGCGCCCTGCTATAAAGGCTGGTTATAGATTCATGCATGTAGCATTTTTTCTGGGTTGCTATAGGTGCCCCAGTTGCATTACACATAGCCATTTACTTACAGGATCATTTATTCTCCATCACCAGAATGGTAAACAGCATTTTGAGCAACACCCCCATCCACTACCCAGTCTTCGCTGTAGGCTCATCAACTATGTTCCCCCACTGTTAGGGGTGATTGACATTGACTACTTTTGCACTGAGAAGCCTGATGGATTTTTGATTTACAGACATTGGTTTCAAAAGGACTGAACAAACAATTAAGCTTCACTTGTTCTTGTAGCATGTAATTGCCCATAGGACGTATACGCATGGGTAGATTGGCAGTGAATGTAAGATGGTCAGATGGAGACTTAACTCACCTCCAGTACAGCTCCACCTCACCTGACTTCAGTCAGCCCTTGAGCAGAGGGAGCAGCGATTTCCTCACGGGGAGTATGGGCAATTCCCCCCACAGCCTCCGTATCGCACCGACACCGCTCAAAACAACAGGTTAATAAACAGCAGTTTGAACACGAGGTTCTGACCATCACTACGTGCTCCCCGTAGTAGGGGAGACCACGTGGAGGGCAGAAAAAATAGTCCCCAGGCGGGTAATCCGGACCGGGGCTCTTTTGGGGGGGTACAGTGACCACTGCCCCAGCGTCTCGGGGGAGAGACTAACAATCTGTCTAAGTGAACGGTAACGTATAGTTCGTGTAAATAAACATAACATAGCATTTCCAACCAGTAAAGGTTTGTTCCACGGAGAAGTGTATTGGGTCTTGTTACATGGAAAATGTTAGGAGCCCGGGGCGGTAGAAGGATATCATGAGTTATCAGGTAACGTGCAGTTTGGCATACAGTATGGTAGCATATTTCTAACGGCTAGGAGTTTTTAGGGGTGGGGCTGTATATAGAAAGAAAAGTGGTGGGATGAATTCTATTTATATTGAGAGCCTTTCAGTAAAATTTTAAATATGCCACCACTATGGCTGAGGGCCAGAATACGGTTATGGACACAGGGACAAGTAGCGTGGTGATACATAAGGATATCGCCTCTAGAGGCCTAAACATTTGGTTAGGGTACAGGAATAACAGAGTGATTATGAAAAATAAAAAAAATAAAAAATAAAGAGGATCCAAACAGCTTCACATCTCGGTGTAAGTGCCCATGTGCGGTCTTACGAGGCTATTTGAGGTGAATCCCTAAAACCAAAAAGTAAAAATAAAATGAGTCCCGTATATCAGTCGGGTGTGTATCAATTTGTGACCCAGTCGTCTGGCTGTGGGACAAAAAAGCTTTACATGGTGCCCAAACTGTTCTTTCATCCGGCGGAGTCTGATTCAGAGATCCCTGAAGCAATGCGTCTCCTCTGACGTTGCGGCGACCTTTGTTGGAGGGGGGCTTTGGAAGCCACTGGCGGGGTCTGATTCCGTGTACTTCTCGGATTTGGGGTATTGGGGCATCGTGGGTGTGTCTCTGGAGCTTTAAGGCCTAGTTCTTCTATCAGGTCCAGTGTGACGGTTTGATGCTGGCGACCTTTGTGGGTGAAGAGTAAGCGGAAAAAGGGAAACCCCATCTGTATGGGACACTGGAGTGCTGCAAGTGATGTAGGGCTGGTTTCATTTCCTGGCGCTTAGCAATAGTAGAGGGGGCCAGATCAGCAAATATTTGATATGCATGGTCTTGGAAGGATAAGAGTCCTTTTCTTCTGGATTCCTGTAATATGGCTTCCCGGGTGCGATAATACTGGAACTTCACTATGATGTCCCTTGGTGGACCATCTTTAGTGCGGCGCGTTAGAGCGCGATGGATTCTTTGGAATTCCAGTCTTTCATGCGGGATAGACGCCGTCAGCTCCTGGAATAGGGCTGTGATGAAGGCTTGGAGATCAATTACAGTTTCTGGGATGCCTCTGATCCGCAAGTTAGAGCGGCGTGATCTATTTTCAAGATCTTCCAGCTTAGATGATAGTTGTAAGTTCTCATCTTTAATGGCGTCTAACTCACGGTCGTGGGCACCTATAGAGAAGGAAAGGAAACCTCATCCATCTTGGTTTCTAGTTCGGCGGTTCTATGACCTAGTTCCCGAATTTCCTTAGTCAATTTGTCTGTTATTTGTCTGGATGTGCTTTGTAAGGCTTTTTGCAGCATACGATCTATCCTCTGCAGCAATACCCTGTGGCCTGATTGTTCTCTGGTAGGGGAGGGGGAGCTGGCTCTGCTGCCGGCATCATCTCCCTCTGAGTGTGGAAGGAGGGGGGAGGGGGCTCGTTTCTCCGTGTGACTGGGAGTCGGCGCCATCTTGGATTTAGTGCCTGCTAGGGATTTTTCAATGCTGCGGCCCCGCTCCTTAGTTTTGGGGGTCTTCGAGGACATAGTTGCGTGGTCGGGGCTCTGCGGTACCTGTATGTGTGCTTGTTCGGGCGTTCAGACCGTTTGGTTGTGCGGTATTTCCCCCGAGACGTCGGCGAGTGACGGAGCTGCCTTAGGTCACGTCAGCCATCCAGCTTTCGCCTAAGGCCTCACAAAGTCTAGAGCCGCCTCTGAAGATGGTGAATGCATATTTTGTGCATTGTCATTTAGAGAATCAAGTTAAGTCATGAGACATTCTTCTTGAAATTGTTCCATTTATTAGTTAAATATATTAATGGCATATTCATTTCTTTTGAAGGCTTTTTACAAAGCCCCATAAGCTAGCCGAAGGATTAGCCAAAGCTACGGCTATGTCCTTCAGCTCCTTATTGAATAACCCTCTTAGTTTCTACATCACGCAGAAGCAGCAGGTCAAATGCAACATACATTGTGGTAGTTACATGACTGAGCTGCATAAAATAATACAAAGGTGAGACTTCTACCTTTATTTGTAATACTTTGATTATTACATACATGCCAACAAAGACATGGCTACACTTAAGTGCTATGTAAGTAGGCTAGACTTTGCACCAGGAACTGTTTCAGGGACCAGAGCACCTCCAGGTGGCACTATGGAGCTGGAACCTGATCCTGCCCTTCCAGTGCTCACCTGCAGGTGTCTCCCAGCAATTAGTCACCACCTGGTGCTAATCTGGAAGGGTATTTGGCTCAGTATTGTTGTAATTTCTTGTATCCTGTTTCCTGTAGCCTGCATCCTGTTCCCGGTCTTGCCTTGAATCTTGACTCTTGACCCTTACCCCTGAGGTCTCCTAATCAGTGCCTCCCCTCTTGTTGTCCTGCTCCCCAGGGTTTGCCCTGTTGTCTCCGGTGTGTATTTTGTCATTTGTGTTAGGCTTTTATATGTTACTTGTGGGTGGTGGTAGGGGTGCTTATGTTTATGGTGTTTTGGTGCAGCTAATAAATTATAGTTTATGAGCATTGTTTGGTGTGGTCACAGAATTTGCTCTCTTGTATAGATACCTGCTCACGGTGTGGGGACACCCGTGCACGGTATCGTGACATAATACTGAGGTCATAGGACCAATTTTACCATATGTGAACCTGCAGGCTTTCAGAGTTTTTCTTGTTTCCCTTTTACTACTGTCGAGACGGATCTCGATGGAATACGCTATTATGTGCACTTAGCATTCGAAGCACTGAATCACTGTCGACGGTTGTTTCAAGACTTTCCCAGAGAAAACCTATGGGAATGTGTCGGCAGGGCTCATTGTTTTATGGATCTGACTGGTTGTCCTTTTGGGGATATTCAACCCATATTCAAAATTTGTAATGAAGTAGCTTTGGGTGGTGATGAGGGTGATGACTTCTCCCCTCCATTTACCTTGTCACAGATTGTGTCGCTGGTGTGGCTGTTAGAGGTTGATCAATTTGGGTTTTTTTGAGCATTACTCTGATTATTCTCAGGAAACCTTGTTAAACTATACTGAAGCAGTTCAGTCCCTTATTAACCAGGGGGTCTGTGAGGAAACCTTTGCCCAGCCCCTGCTTCAGATGTGGTCTGACATATGGTCCATGCAGTCTAGTCTCCCTTCAAGATCCTGATCGAGTTTAACCATGTCGCCCATGACAACCACAGTGACTCCTGCTATTCCTAATAAACAGTCTTCTTCTCCTGACACACTGGTTTTTCCACCTATCACACAGCCAGACTCACTCCCTACCAAAGGAAGTCTAGCTATGAAGCAGGGCTCTTCCTATTCAAAGACTTTACCCAGACTTTAAACTGGTCACAAATAATAAAATCCACTCCCAATTTCCCATACCAACAGCTCCTGTCTGCAATTCAGCTACACCTGTTCCCAATGCAGCCCAGCAAAAACCTTAATTTCTCTTACCTAAGTATCAGTCAGAAACAAGTGATCTTGAAGAAAGGATGAGGCTGTAGATGACTGTTTTAGATATCCCAAGTCTGTTCCAGTACCAGCTGCCCCAGTTCAGTCTCTTCCTGTGTCAGCCACTCAGCCTGTTCCAGTCCAGCCTGCTTCTGCTCCAGTCCAGCCTGCTCCTGCTTCTGTTCCAGTCCAGCCTGCTCCTGCTTCTGTTCCAGTCCAGCTTGCTCCTGCTTCTGTTTCAGTCCAGCCTGATTCTGTGCCAGTTCAGCCTGCTCCTGCTTCGCTGCCAGCCCAGCCTGCGTTGGCATAAGATCCTTCATCCGTAGGACCTCCATTATTCACGTTCCTCCATGCCATCCAAAGAGGTTCCCTTAATTTTTTGGACAGACTGGCCCTCTTGCCCTCTGGCCTCCATTATAGTTGTTCTGGATTATAATGCATGTCCAAAGACTCCATTTCAACCACAGCCGTGTTTTTCTGTTGCCCTTCCGGACTCCGTCGACCCTATGTGCGTTCTCAAGTTGCCCAGCTCTTCACCTCTACTGATCCGGTGGCTGCTGCCCAACTCTTCGCCTCTGCTGACCAGTGCCTGCTGCCCAGCTCATCGCATCTGCTGATCCGATGCCTGCTGCCCAGCTCATCACCCCTGCTGATCCGATGGGTGCTGCCCAGCTCTTCGTCTCTACTGATCTGGTGCCTGCTGCCCAGCTCTTCGCCTCTGTTGATCCTGTCCCTGCTGCCCAGCTCTTTGCCTCCGTTGAGCCTGTGCCTGCTGCCCAGCTAATCGCCTCCGTTGATACGGTGTCTGCTGACCAGCTCATCGACTCTGCCGATCTGATACCTGCTGCCCAGCTCTACGCCTCTACCAGTTTGGTGCCTGCGGCCCAGGTCATCGCCATTGCTGATCCGGTACCTGCATGGTGGAGTGGTCACTCATCCCCCTCATCCTGCCCTGCCAGGTTGCTGCCCGGATTAAGGGTCTGCTATGAGATTTTAGGGGGGGGAGCCCTTTTTTAAAAACTTTTTTGGTGTTGGGGTTCCCCCTTAAAATTTCTACAAGCCCTAAAGGGTCTGGTATGAATTGCCGGGAAACTGCACGCTGTTTTTTTTTAAAACATAAGGGGTCCCTATAACAATACTACCAGATCTAAAGGGTCTGGTATGAATTGGGGGGGCCCCACTCTGTTTTTTGTTTGTTTTTGGTGTCAGAAATTAAAACAAAGTAAACATGTAATGACACTTTTCTGCAACAAATTATAGTTGTTAATGATCACTTAGCTCATTAGAAATTAACAAAAATTTTGAATGCTGAAACAAAATCACTTTCAGACCCAAAAACCGTAATAGTGAAACATCCGAAATGAAACTAAACACATTTTTTTTGTCGGCTTATATGTCTAATTCATGGCATTTTTGCAATTTTTAGTTCTCAGAGCATCCATAATTCTGAATACTGATCATGAAGTATTAAAAAATACAAAGAAATCCACAAATAAAAAGGTAGTTTTGTTTGCAGTTTTTGTGCTTTTTTTCTGCAATTATTGTGTTGTTTTTCTTTTTTTGTGTTTCCTTTTGTATAGGAAAATAAAACTGGGGCACATCCCTAGTAAGAGAAAAAAAAAAATAAAGTTAAATTAATAAAATGTAAAAAATGTAAAAAAGTTAAATAAATATAAAATACAAAAGTTAAATAAATAAAAAGTAAAAATGTAAAAAAATAAAAAGTTAAATAAACTAAAATTAAAAATCCCCCATAAAATTAAAGGCCCCAGACCCTGCGAACACACGCATTTAAAAAACATAAAATAAAATAAAGCCAAAGCTGCATAATCTCACAGGAAGTGGTTGAATGATGCTAAATGTCATTACACCCTGAAGTAGGGTAGTGATGTATGCTGAAGGAAAAGGATGTGGAATGTGTGGAGAGGTTGAGTAGTGCTTTTTTGAAAATGTTTTAACACAGTGGGAAGTGGGTAAAAAGGAAGGAAAAAATCATCCCTAAGCTGCATTTTGGCTTTGTTGTGCACCTGTGTCCAGATAGATATTATATCAATATCAAATTATTTGTATATTTTAATTTATGCTCAAAAAGCTTTAAAACAGGTACTCACTGACCTCTCTAACTGTAATGTATCCTTAAGTTTACAACATAGACTCTAAAAGTTGAGACTCATTCGGTTTCTAACAGTGTAGAAACACCTGATGTGTATTCACATTAGAGGGATGGCTGGAGGCCAAGATTCTGCTGCAATTTAAGCTTTGAAGATTCATTTCTCCTCAATGCCCTGTGCACTGTGACCTGTCGTAGCAGCTGGTTGCCCTTTCGGTGGGTCTTTGGGTGTCATTAATCATGGTTGATGATGGATCTGCATCACTTGATTTCCAGATTGATGTTGGATTTACTTCAGGGGACTTTTTTTTTAATAAAGCACTTTTTATACGTAATTTTTGTTTTTATTTTCTATTTACTTATTTTGTTAATGAGTAACAAGGGGTACTGTGTATCCCTTACTCATTTACATAGGTAGAAGTGCCAAATAACTGGGGCTGCATTATTCTAAAGGGGTCATTTAAATTTTGATATGTTGCCCTTCCCCCGCAGACCCCCACATCCACTGGGTCAGGGATAAGGGCAGGAAGCCTCTCATCATGAGGACAAGGTGCCTTGCAAGGAAGGGAGGATTTGCCCCTAACACCCTCCTTCCCACGAGGTACACTATTACTGTTCAATCCTCATATCCAGCCAATCTGGACCAGTTACCTATGGCAAGCAAGCAAGCAGCTTTGAGGTTGTCATGTGCAAATGCTCCAGATTATGAGATCTCTTAGACATTTTCATGGTAGTAGAATGAAAATAACAGCTACTTACCAGAATAAGTCTTTCCACCGCCGGAATACTATACCTTTAAGTGGGGTGCTGATGCTCCAAATGTCTGGAAAGTAGACCCAGTAGCTCATCAAAACTGTTAGCGGGTAAATAAAAGACACAGTGGGAGGTGTAGAAGGCAGAAGCTCATAAATCATCTTCACTTTCATAAGTATAGATAACCAAAAGAGATGCTGATTGGTTGCTACAGGCGATTCTGCCAGATTAGGCAAGCATTCTGTGTGCTCCACTGTGGAGAAATTCTTATATTGACACCTTGGACGTACCTCAATGCAAAAAAAATTAACTAATGCACATACAAGGTCCCGGGCCCCCATATACAGGGAGCATGTAAGCGTAACTTTTGATGGACATGCAGATATATTAAAAAAAAGTATCCACATGGCAACAGAGTTCATTATACATGGTCCAGAACTGGCCCTGTTGTTGTCCGTCTGGAAGCACTGGATGCATCCAGAACCTTCACCTCTGCTTTCTCCTCTTTTCCTCCTCCCCTAGAAGCATCACCATGGTAGCTGCAGCCACCATAAAGCATAAAACATGCCCTTAATGAGTACATGAAACACTACAAACACTCTCCTCCCTCACGATGACAGCCCAGACAAGCAGGAAACAGCAAAAAGGAAATCACGTCAAAGCTGAGACTGCTTTTTATTGGACAACTGTTCGAAAAAATTAGCTCAAAAACATGCCTAAAACACTATTGGTTATAAACAGGAAACTCCTGTAAAACATGCTGAAATGCACAAAAAAAGGCGCAAAAAAACAAGCGTAAAGTGTGCTGAAACGTTGTCGTGCTGGTGTGAAGAGGGTCTTAGGGTTATTTATTATCTTTCCCATTACATGCAGAATCGCCCACAACTTTCTCAATGACAGCTTTACTTGGGGCTTCATTTTTAAAAGATTCATCCAACTATACATGCCGTTCGCAAGGCACTAGCACCCCTAAATTACGCTAATGAGTATATCAGCACCATATAGCGGTGCTAGTGCTCTGCAAATTGCATTCGCTTGGCATATCTTTTATAAATGAAGGCCTAAGTATGCCATGTGGAACTACCAATTTACACATAGTACAGTGTCTGTGTGACCACACCAGTATATGGGTTGCTTGTGAAAGTTACTGCACCATCAACCAAGGGTGGGACTTTAAGGACATCTTCCAAGGAATTATATTGTATGACAACCTTTTTTCATTTCTCTGTATCAGACTGAGCACAGTGTATTCAAATGTACTGTCAGAAAAAAATGTAATTTCCATACATGAGGGCCACAGTGTAAACATATTATTACATCAACAATCTTTCATGTATCTGATGTTATCTTTGTCAGTATAACAAAGTATTAATGAACAGGCTTGTCTTTAGGGAATGTATCATATCACAAAGACTGGGTAGAGTCAGGGAGCAAAAGGTTCCTGAACAGGGAGTGGCATATGAGCAATCTAGACTAGATACATTTCAAAGTAGATTGTGAAAGGAGGAAGAAATTAGGGATTTATGATGGATTCCCCCAAGAGGATATTAAAATGATGTAATAATCTTTACAACCTGCAAGAATTGCACCAGGAAGGGGGATCTGTGTCGTTACATCTAGATGAGTAGCAAAGAACTATAACAGTTGCCAGTGAGCACATTGCCAACATGTGGGATCACTCAATACCCCTAATACAGTTAAGGTAAATGTGGTGGTTATCTCAGCAGGGATCAGCGTGTGCTCCTGGAGAAAGTGTGTATGGAAGAGGAAGATATTTATTCTGCTGAGTCTGAAAATGATGAAGGCCTGGCCAGAAGTGTCTATTAGTGGCTTGTTCTCTAACTAAAATCTTTTAATCCCTAGATAGCAGCTGTAAAATGCATTTGCTATAGTTTAATTAATTCCCCTTTTCCCCATTTATAGGAATTACTTTTCTTTTTCTATTGGCTAACTTTAGCTAATAGAAAAAAAAACAGATGTTATCCAGGATTGGGGATAAGTTTCAGGTTGGGTATGAACATGGGTTTGATGCGAACTCAGCCTGTTAGCAATTCAGAGAATGTCCAAACAAGCTAGCTATGTTTGGCCAGTTCACGCACCTAAACACCTGACTGATGGCTATAAAACAAACATCAGCTGGGGATGCTGACATTTTGTGGTGACACTACTGATTTATCATGCAACAATGTTGACCCACTAGAACAGTATCCATCTGTCTTGCAGCACTACTTACCGGATATCTCAAAGTTAACGGGTGCTCTTAATGACTGCGGATGGTACCGCAGATAGTAGAACTTGAATCGAGATGTCACCAGCACACCAGCACGAGAATTCCAGATTAGTGCAAATCCATTTATTGATCAATTTCACTCAAATAACAAGCACTTTTGGGGCCGCACAGGTCCCCCTTCATCAGGCTCAGGGAGCAGAAAACTCTCAAAGCCTGATGAAGGGGACCCTGCGCTGCCCCGAAAGCGCTTGTCATTTGAGTGACATTTATCAATAAATGGATTTGCACTAATCTGGAATTCTCGTGCTGGTGACATCTGGATTCAATGTTGACCCACTGCTACAACCACCAGTCACCTGATGATTCTGGCCTGCCTCTACTCCCCTCACAAATTACAGATTAATGGCCAGCTGGTTTTGTAAAGAAACCAGCCTGAGATTTTCAGCAGTTGTGCAATGGACATTGCCAAGCTGCCAGGTCATCATGATTGACAAGGATCTATATCACTGGGCAATGTAATTTACATTTGGTTTGCATCAGAAGACATTGTTTACTTTGTTTAAAATTGGTTTAAATAAAGGACTTTTGTAATGGTGTGGGTGTTTTTTATTTACTTTTAACTTCTTATGGGGAATGAGTAACAAGGGGTACTATGTATCCAAACTTTTCAGTTTAACTTACCTATCCTGATTAACGCATGCTAACGCACAATGCACCTAGCATTTGTTCCCCTAGGGAGGGCCAGTTATATTATACAGCGGTATCCAGATTTTGATAAGTTACCCCCCCAAAACCCTCCACATCCCTTTTGAGGAAATGAAGGTGGAGATGAGGCCCTTGTCCACTCAACATGGGGACAAGGTGCCCTGCAAAGTGGGGAGGCTTTACTGACTTGCAATGTATACACCCAAAAAGGGGTTTGTGGGTAAACCTTATCAGAATCTGGACGCCCCCTATATAGAAGGGGCCCCCCGATATCTGCCCTGCCCTAGGATAAAAGGTACAGGGCACATAGTACACCTTTTTACTAGTTTATTTGGTCGTAAATGCTAATAGATATCTCCAAATTTTTTTTATATCAAAGAAAATCTGGCTCAAACTGGCAAAACTGGCCAAAGACAGTAAAACTAGGGATGCACTGGAATTTTGGCCGCCAAAACATTTGGCAAAATGCAGATAGTACCAAAACAGACAATCCCTAGCTTCTCTCCTCCCCGCTGGGCACTGCTCTGTGTCCCCTTCATTTCCCTCTGCTCTCCCCCGCCTGTGTCGGCAGAGGCAGTGGGGATCGGAGGGGACACAGCCGATCCAACTGCCGGGGCCAGCAGGGAAGAGAAACGCTGTCAGGAGGCTGAGCAAGGTGATGCGGGGAGGAGACAGCTGTCAGGTTGTTAAGTGGATAGATGAAAGTAGTCACTCGCACTCCATGATATTAAAGTCAATGTTGTTTATTGACTGAGATAACACACATCTCCTTAGCGACGTTTCGAGACCATGCGGTCCCGTCCTCAGGCAAACAGAGAGATTGTTAAGTGGGGCAGTGCGGGAGGAAAGCTTGGCTCCTGTGACAAGCAGAGCAGTTAGGATGGAGAGTGGAGCAATAACACTCCACAATCAGTACTTATCACTGAGTGTTAATAACTGAGTGTAAATAACTGAGGACATAGTAAGCTTACTATGTCCACAGTTATGAATGAACAGTAAGTGCTCTACATCACTTCCTGTTCATACATGATTGTGGACATAGTAACTGAAACTATGTCCTCAGTTTATGAATGGACAGGACCACTAAATATAGAGGCTAACCTGCTCATTCATAACAAGGGCTGCAGAAAAAGAAATTTAGGACTCAATCTTGTGCCTTCAATGTCTTTTCTATTTTAAAAGGGAAACATTTGGGGTATGTTTAGACCCTGATATTTCCCCAAAGCTCCTAAAAAGAAAATAATAATACAAAAATAAAATAAAATAATAATTTAAACATTTTTTAAAAGGTTGTGAAAAAAAAGTAATTTTTTGTTTTGGTCTGACAAATGTTTCAATTTCAGTTTCTGTCTAAAAATGTAATTTCGGTGCATCCTTAAGTAAAACATAATTCTTTAATGGTATTCCTTTCCATT
Source organism: Nanorana parkeri (assembly GCF_000935625.1). Classification (NCBI taxonomy): domain Eukaryota; kingdom Metazoa; phylum Chordata; class Amphibia; order Anura; family Dicroglossidae; genus Nanorana; species Nanorana parkeri. The sequence continues at coordinate 378,580 of NW_017306297.1, forward strand.
ATCATAACACACCACCACAAAAACAACCCAAAATAAATTATCCTACTTCTAATGTGCATGGGAATACCATATATGTGTGCATTTGTTGTTGTATGTACCTGTAGTAGTGCCCAGAAACAGTAGTGCGCAATTTGCTTTTCTTTTTATACTAATTAAAACACATTGACACTAAAGCTAGCCATGCACACATAGATTTCTCCATGTACCTCTTCTTATTCACACAGGGAGAGCGGATTCATGGGCCCCTTATGGTAAAGGGAGCTTCCAGATTCTGATAATTTCCCACTGCAGATCCCCAAATCATGTAGCTGCTGGACAGAAACGGGAACAAGGGCCTTTTCTGGCCAGCAGCTACATGATTAAATATGGGTCTGGTATGGATTTTAGGGTGACCCCAGCCATTTATTTGGATGTGGACCTGATGCAAAAGAACAAGTAAATTGGCTGGATTCTTATCCAGGATAACACAGGCTTGCGGCACCCCTTGCCTGTCTATCAAGTCTGCATGCCTGGATAAGGGTCTGGTATAAACACATAAAAAACAATGTAAGGTCCCTCCCAAAAAACATAAGCATAGGCCTCAACATTAGGAGAGTACAACCCATGCTGACAATCCTCTCCTGACAGACTCTTGTCACAACTGACAGCTGGCTTCTGAATGCCCACAAACCAGAGGGGATCCTGGGAGGGGATGCTATTGAGAATTGTAAGGTGTGGTGTGTGCACAGGCGTGGATGTAACAAGAGAAGTTGCATTAAGGTCTAGGAGTCAGTGGTGTTTATGGTCAAAGTAGTCATTGAGCCTTGCCCAGTCTGAGTTATAAGGGTCTTTCAAGGTGTGGATGGTGAAGGTTGCTATAGTGGAACAGGTGAGGAAGTTTAAGGGCTTTTCATTTTTATTTGCATTGCAAAATGTTCTCACTTAATGTTCTTGACAATAGCTTGCCCAGTAGCCAGAATCCAGCCAGGGGCCATAATCATCCATTCAATTGTCATATATATATATATTTACTCAGCTTTGTATTTCCTTGACAACGTTAGCATCTCAATGATTGACAACAGCATGGCCAATGACTATTATGACATTGACTATTACGAGATAACGCTTAATGAAATAAGCTCACTTAAATACTACTATGTTTATGTCACATTTGACATGAAAATACTATGTAAATTATAGCTGTTCCATGCTAGAATTTTGTATGTTAAACAGCTAATAAACCATTTTGCGCTATCACCTGTAGCATGATAAGATATGCTCGCATTTTATAGTGATACTTATCATATCTCTTCCATTTGGCATACTGTAGTGAATGCCTAAACACTCACTTTTTTTCTATCTGTGTCCAGTTAGGAAGATTTCCCTTTACTTTCTATCATGGAGACACAGAAGGAAATGAGAAGAAAGCTCTCCAACCTGAGAGAAATTTACTGATTAACAAAAAAGAAAGACATAAAAGCAATTATATTGCACTAACTAGGATTTATTTGTTATCAAAAGTACTAGCAAAAACCCTTACTCTTACGAAAAAAAATTACCACCATAAAACTGTGACAGATCTGTTTTTAAAATCACCACAAAATTAGAACTTCCACATTCAGAGCATGCATTTTGCCTATATAGTAAGTAGTAAATCAGAGCACCAGCATTTTCATATCACCCACTGGACAGGAAGAAAAAACTGTATCAAAGCTGTAGTTTAATGATCTGCTGTCCCATAACAAATAAAATGTTACACAATGTCACTCAATTAATTTAAAGTGAATTTATAGCCAACTTTAATTATTTTTAGTTTTGGATAGAGTGGGGCAGGATAAGAACAACTGTCATGTTTTACTGCAGTCAGAGGCTAAAGTTTAGAGATTCCTTCATGTCCCTTGTGTTAAAAAGGTTGCCCCCAGTACAGGAAGTGAGGGGAAATCTCTCTAACAGCAACACAAAGATAGAAATGTTTTTTTAGGTAAAGTAGGGAATTGCTAAAACATTTTCCAGCTTTTCATTGTCTGTTTCTCTAGTCTAGTTAAAGGTTGTCCCCAAAACAGGAAGTGAAGGTAAATCTCAGTCCTAAATTTCAGTAAGACTTGACAGGGGTTCTAACCTTACCTCTTTCTACCCAAAACTAAAAAGGTTTTGGGTGCAGTTTAACAAACATACTTTTCAATCCTTTGCTGCAGGCTAAAAAGTTAATAACAATATAAATTCACATGGGGGTCACAGATAGCTTGCATATATCAATAAGCAAGCAGTTTTAATAACTGTTAAATATAATAGATATTAATTCGAATTTAATTTAAGGTGTACAGAGGGCATTTTAAAATTAAATTATAAAGAAAGAGAAGAAGTGGTGGTTGCTTTTATAGTCTAGGTTTAAATCCCCATTTAGTTATCACTGCTAACTTTGTCCCCATTGGAAGATTTCCCCTGATCTCAGTTCTGGTGAGAGCTATAACATGTTTGATTATCATTTCTAATGACAGGGAGGGAAGAGGCTTAACATATGCTGAGGCGGGTCAGATAAAGAAATTAACTTCTGCAGAATTCTCCTACACCCACCCAACATCTCCAGCGGCATCCTTTCCAAGGCAGGTGTCTCTTTTGCAGTTTCTGAAGCGAAAAAAAATCAAAAAATCACCTTCCCCAAATCACGCCCACGCACATCTTAAGGCCAGCTTGGAAAAACTACTGGCTATGCATTTGTTTGTGGAATTAGCCCATTTCCCTACATTTATTGCCTGTTTTATACCACAGTGGCAGTTACCCAGCTGCCATTATTATGTCCAGAAGGCCATCCCTGCCCTTTACCAGTGGCAGGGTATACATTACTAGGGTCATGTGGTCCAGTAATCATGAGCTGGAATGCTACATATCTTTCACAGCACACTGGGTCAACCTTGCTTGCTGGGAAGGATGCAGAATAACGGCAGTGCAGTCAACAGTTACCCCCTCCTCACTGGCTGCGTCCTCTGACTTCTTGGAACCAGCAATGTTCCCCCAAAATATCCCAGAGAATGTGCAACTTCCAAGGCTAAACATTCCCATGTTGCATTCCAGCTGGTATGTGTGGGGTACAAAAGCCACACTGGAATTGCTGGCAGCTCTCCAGGCCAAGTCTGAGAGGTGGCTGAACTTATGCCATCTTCAGCCAGGTAAGGTCATGTGTGACAACACCACTAACTTGCTGGCTGCCCTTCACCTGTGTTTCAATGCTTTTATTGGTTTTCCATTTTTATAGGTAAACATTTTGTTACAAACAAGCAACATGTGTAGCATAACAATTCATCCAATAGACTTCAATATCAACACTATACCCCCTTCAGTAGTCCCATTAGTTTTATACTGTGGTGTGTATTATTATGCCTTAATAACAATCTACTTTTATATCTTGGGGCTGACAATTCTATTCCATTTTCTCTAGCTATACAAAGTGCTGAAGATTCTCACTTAGTCTTCACATGTTAATTTAGCATAAAATAGGAAAACAATTTAATTAAGTAAAAAAAGAAAAGGGTAAAGAAGAAAAGAAAAAAATAGTAGAGAAAATTGTAGACTCCATCGGATCTAAGTGTCTAATACAATGCTTGACCTGTAGGAGTAAGGGATATGCCAGAAGGGTTTAAACTCCCTTGATAGGTCAACCATGGCTCCCATACAGCTTTGAAGTTTGCGTATCTGTCTTGCAAGATACTGTGTAATTTCTCATGGATCATGATCCAGTTTAACTTAGATAGTACTATAGAGAAAGGTACCCTTTCAGCTTTCCAAGATCAGGCAATTGATATCTTAGCCGCTAGAAAGAAAAAGAAGAGGAATTTGCATTGCACCCTTGATATATCCAGAACCATTTTATTCAATAAAAAATACTGCGGGTCTCTAGGAACATGGACCCGGAGAACATCAAAGGTCAGTGCAAAAAACCTATGCCAAAATGGGCGCAATTTTGGGCACTCCCACCAGACGTGGATCATGGTGCCCTTCTGATTACATCGTCTATAACATAAAGGACTGGTCCCTAGGGACATGGTAGCTAACCTCGTTGGTACCAGATACCATTGTGAAAAAACCTTATAATTTTCCTCTAATAGGCTGCCCTTCACCTGGTAAAACTTAATTAAGACATAAATATGATATCTGGCAGATGTCCTCAAACTGATGGTTTAGTGGTTCATTGTGTACCCTGGGTTCCAGAACTTGCTTTGTCAGGACAGAAAGTTTTGTAGCTACTTTACGTGATCAAATAGGCCATGGCTCACCTCACAGAAATACAGGGTCAACATCAACTGCCTGTCAACCTCCTCATCTGTTGTGATGGCACTCAACTTTGGTTATGCCGCAGTGGCTGCACAAGCAGCAGTGTGCCATTAGTGAGCACCTGTATGACTACAGGTACCTGTATGGTACTGGTAGACTCTTAATTGCTGGTGTTCTTTTCTCTGTACGGCTGAACGGCTCATCAATAAGGATGCATGCATAATTTTTGGTGATCAAAATAATAAGCTGCAATGAGGTGGAGATTAGTAATACAATCACTCTTGTGTTTCTCCTGGAGTACAAAAAAAATAGAGAAAATAAGGAAAAAAAATCATACCGCCCGTGAAACGCGCGTTTCACTGAATGGAAAAACGTGCTAAAAAAATGTGAAAAATGAGCAGAAAAAATGCGCCTATGCTATGCCCAGGTGTGAACCCACCTTAAGCCACTGGGCGGCCCCTGATGATGTAACTCCTGCAGATGTGTATAGGAGTTACATATTCCCTTGAACCTGGCTTTATTGTCTGAATGTGCCATGCAGCATATGCAAAAAATGCTAGTAGAAAGTAGCAAAAAAAGTTTCTAATAGAAACAGGAAGAAGTGTTTTGCCAGATGAAAAGGTTAATTCTGCTTTAAATCTACAGCTTGCAATAAAACAATACGTGGTGATTCTGACATGAAGTTCCATGTTCTGGAACTTCCTGCCAGAGGATGACAATGTCTCCCAACTGTGCTCCTGCATTGTTTCCTTGTCCAATAAGTTTCTGATAACAGTTTTAACAAACATTACACAGGCATGGTCCACTGCTTTCACCATCAGGAAGAAATGCTATGCAGTCATCACTGGAGTGCCTGCTTGTAGACAGGAAGCAAACAAACCTTCAGGAGATCAACAGCACTAAACTAAATATAAGGATGAAAAAAACCTAAAACTTTTTTTTTTTTGACAACTGTTTTTAATAATCACATAAATCAGATTTAATACAGTGTTTTAGCAAAGTAAATGTCATTCAGGTACGGTTTACATCCACTTTAAATTAATACTAAACTCAAGGGTTAAATCTTAACAATGCATTCAAGTACCCGAACAATAACAAAAATGTATCTTATTTGTGTATCACTCAGCTGTAGATCCTCAAATTATGTCTAAATTTGTGCTGACATTGTCCTTTCTTCTGGAGGGTGACTACTTGTGTTCCCCATAGTCCCTGTGTGTGTTGTTGTAATAGATCCGGCGTCTTGCGTTCCACTCTGGAGCGCAGCGCCGACGTGTTCCATAGTGAGACGCGCGGCTTGCGTTCCACAGTGGAACGCAACAGCCGTCTGACGCCGGCAGACCCCGTCCAATCAAGTGGGCCCTGTTTATACAGGGGAGGAGCATAGCAGCGGCGTTCCACTAAACGAGTGTGCGCCCTGCTAGCTCCTCTGAGACGAACCTAGGATATTACCAGCAGACGGAGGGAACTTCTCCCCTACAGCCTTGTTCTCTGGACCACCCGTGGAGGGTTCAGACTGCTACCAGTAGTTTACCAGCTGTATGTACTAATTGCCATATTACTGCTATTAGGAAAAGCCTGCTTTGCCATCAACTGCTGTGTATACTGTGCTCATAATGCGGATGTACCTATAACTGCTGTACTAACTGCTCTCATATACTGCTATCAACCCCATACTGGTATTCCATGTACTACTTCATGTGACGTGTGCTGCATTACTACCGTTACCAATTACACTTGTATGATCTCAAGGAACACTTCCGTACTAAATACAATTTCAGTTTAGAACCGGTGATAAATGATGCTGGTAGCTTCAAAATTCTCCGTTTTATGATTGAGAGTGGCACTGAAGCTCCGACTGATTTCACCCATTACAAAATTCAATCAACTAGGAGACGTGCTCCAGTTGATGCTACCCGACTCTGCAGTTGAGATCCTGACAGAGCAATTAGGCGCATTACAGTTGTAAAGTAGACGCTGCTCCAAGCTCACTCCTGTGATGAACTACAATCTCACTTTTAGTTTACCAATTTGTACTGAGATTGTAGGTCATCACAGGAGTGAGCTTTGAGTAGTGGCTCTACAGCTGAGTGATACACAAATAAGATACATTTTTGTTAATAGTTAAGGTGATTTAATGCATTTTTAAGATTTAACTCCTGAGTTTAGTTTCACTTTAACACCTATATAACAGTTGCTTTTGGTTTTTTTGCTTACTTTTTTTCCCACACTGCTACACAGAGTTTGTGCACAGTACAGTAGTCAACACCTCTCTGCTTCCTATAGAATGGGAAATCTTTTTGAGAGAAAGTAGTGTCTGTACAATGCTGTGTACATTGGGAATTATACAGGGTTATATACAAAAGGGTAAAGAATTTGGAGAAGGCAGGAGAAGTGAACAATCTAGGACAAAATAGCTGATTTGGAAAGATTCTCCAATTCAGCTCACTTTCCAGTTCAGCTATTTTGGTCTTGATTGTTCACTTCTCCTGCCTTCTCCAAACTCTTCACCCTTTTGTGAATAACTCTGATAGTTTTCTCTGCACTTTGCATATTGCATAATCAGGGCCGTATTTACTCTCTCTGCTCCCCCAAGGCCAGGTCCCTCAATGTGCCCCCCTTCGCCCCCAACCCCCCCCCCCCCCCATGGACAATGGCAGGCTGCATACAAGTGATCTCGGCAACATCCCCGGGATCACTTGTACAAAGCAAGCGATAGCTTCCCCGCTGTACATTTAGCTCTGCTTGCCCAAAGAAGGGCTAAATGTAGAAAACAACTACCCGTCCGGCGCCCAGAAATACATGTCCTGGGCATCGGGAGATAGGAGTTCAACACCCCTGCTGCCCCAAGGCTGGGCCTTTGTTGGCCTTGTAGGAAATCCGGCCCTGTGCATAATAATATTTCATATTTACCTTTCTAGACACTAGAATGAACTTCACAAGCTTATCAAGCTAATCTTAGATATATTGCAGATAACCTTAAAATATTGCCTTCCCTTTCTTCTTTCTGCCTGTTCTGTTCATAGGAGGAAACATGAACATTTAGTTAGAGACTGTTTAGAGAGGGCACTGTGTGACACTACTATCATGAGCTATCACCCTATCTATAAGATTTGATAGTTATAGTAAAAAAATATTTTAAAAAAACAATATCAGTTTAAAACTATATAGACATTGAAAAAAATGTAAAACAAAATTGACAATGACATTGAAATTGATAGTTTCCCATTTAAGGAAAACAACTGCCACAACGTATGTCTCAGGCTAAAAATGAAAGCTCCCTGGCTATCATGTTTTTTTTAATTTGACTTAGTACTTTCTCAGATTTGGAGATCGAGATTTATGGTTTCACTTGCTGCATAGTTGTTCAAGGTCAGTTGCAAAGAGAGCACTGAAATCACAGAGTTAGCATTACAGCCAGGCATCATGTTTTTTTTCAGAAGGAGGTCAACAATGGTACCTTATGCACTTATTTCAACAAAGGTCTCCTTTAATCTATTAAACTCCAGATCCATTTTTGCATTTTTATTATGAGCCTATTAATTAAGCAATAACTGTATTACAGAAGTCAGGTCATAGGCGTCACTACAGGGGGGCAAGGGGGGCAATTGCCCCCCCTGTGTTATGCTTTGCCCCCCCCCCAAAAAAATTTTTTCATGGAATATAAAGTTCCTCCTTTTGGCTAATTTTCTTTAATACCATCCTACAGTTTACAGAATGAAAACTCCTCATGCCTTTTCTCATTTGCAGTGTCCCAGGCTTGAATGCTTAAAAGTAGGGAGGCACTAATACTGATACGGGTATCTCTGCCGATACTGGGCATTTTCATGAGTACCCATACTCGTGAAAATGCCCCAATACTAAACACAGATACTGGTGTTCTATCAAGGTTTGTGACTGTGCTGGAATGTGTGACCAGTCACGTGGCCACACGTTTTAACGTAATTGCACCTAGTTTTTCGGCGGTGAAATGTGTGACCGCCCATTAGGTCAAGCATTGCAACGCTTTGTCAGCTGTTCCAGGACACATCGGCATCACATGTGCAGCAGAACCCATCTGCATTACCCCATCTGCCTGGAACATTTGATCGGTCCTCAAATGTCACTCAAAATGTCACTACTATCTGACTTTGTGAATGCAGTGGAATGTGAGATCGCACTCACAAAGTCGGATAGAATTGACATTTGAGGACCAATCAGGAGTTTCAGGCAGATTAGGTAATGCAGATTGATTCTCCTGAACATGCGCAGTGAGCAGATCTGCCCTGGAGCAGCAGACAAAGTGTTGGAATGCTTGACCTGATGGGCGGTCACACATTCCACTGCTGTAAAATTGGGCAGGATTATGTTAAAATGTGTGACTGGTCATACATTCCAACATAGTCCCAAACTTTGAAAGAACACAGACACTTTAAAATTTCAAACTAACGTGGCTGCCTGAGGTCCTGTGCTTGCTGGGGACCTCAGTAGACGTCCTGTGAACTGTGGCGCATGTTTACAGCATAATTTGCACATCTTCTACTTGGGGAACCACACAGTGCTGCTTACGTCGCTTTCGCTGCCCAAAAGACCCTTCGGACCCCAGAGGAGACCCCACACTGCCCCCCTGAGACCTTCGGGATATCAGGCCACCACCCTGCAGCAACACAGAGTATGTAGCTTCATATTATTCTGCATTGCTGTATAATGTATTGCTGGGATCTGTGGTCCTCTATAGCTGATGGTATTCTGCATTGTTGTGTAATGTGTTGCTGGGATTTGTAGTTCTCGATAGCTGGTGGTATTAATTTGCATTGCTATATATTGTGCTGAGATTTGTAGTCCTCTATCATTGGTGGTTTTCTGCATTGCACCACTGTATAATGTATTGCTGGGATCTGTGGTCCTCTATAGCTGATGGTATTCTGCATTGTTGTGTAATGTGTTGCTGGGATTTGTAGTTCTCGATAGCTGGTGGTATTAATTTGCATTGCTATATATTGTGCTGAGATTTGTAGTCCCTCTACAGCTTGGAGTTAGTGGCAGAAGTACCAGGGTCGCAGCAGTCATACACGCGCACAGCACTGACGAGGCATCCCTTCACTACCAGTGTTCTAACTTTCCTCAACCCATTAATTTCTCTACTGCGTCACTTCCAGGTGCGCATGTCATGAAGAAAGGGGGTCATGAAAACATCTGATTCGGATGACTCGGCCCCACTGGAAGTGACACAGTCGAGAAAAGGTATAGGGGCGAGAAAAATTATAGAACACTGACTTTGACACTGTCCGGCCCCTCCCACTATCCTCCCCCAGCTCACAGCCCAGAAGCATGGACAGCCAGCGGAGGTCTACAGTGGGCGAGAGTGCCTAAGTAGCGGACATGGAGCGGAGTAAGGCCAGAACCAGGTAGGGAGCCCAGTGGGAGGAGAACACCATCCCCCAGCCAGTCACCCCTTTTATGGACTTACTAGGAGTCCTCACTAGTGATGGGCTCGGGCGTGTTCGCAGCTCCACGTGCCGAGCCCGCCAGGAAGCTGACAGCGCCACAGCGCCAATCACAGGCACTGAGACATATCCCGATCTCTGCAGCTGCGGACTGGGATAATGTCTCAGTACCTGTCATTGGCGCTGCGGCGCTGTCAGCTTCCTGGCGGGCTCGGCACGTGGAGCTGCGAACACGCCCGAGCCCATCACCAGTCCTCACATCACCCGACCATTCACACTAGTGTTACATGGATGCCAAAAGTGGCAGCCAGGGGCGGGGGTGAGGTGGGGAAAAGGCAGAGCTGGAGGGTGGGCTAAGTTGCTGCACCATGGGCCTCTGGGTTATACTTGCCCCCTGGGCTAAAAGTTGCCAGTCAGCCCATGCTGTATTCCACAACTGCCGGACGGCGAGAGCTGATTAAATTGCGGATGCGCCCGGCCGTTGCGGTATGGAGGACTGTGGGCGGCGTTGGACTACACGTCACAACCGCGGGGTGCCGATGCCATCCGCAATTAAATCAGCTCATCGGTGCCCAGCGGTTGTGACATGCAATGAAAATTATTAGTGCCCCCCCAGATTTGACTCTTGTATCTTATGTGCCCCCCCTACATATTGTTCCTAGAGTCGCCACTGAGTGAGGTATATATTGTTTTGTGCAAATCAGGGTTATTAATATTTAATATTTTTCTTTGTATTTAAAGTATTTAATATTTTAAAGCCAAGAGGTCTAACAAAATACAAAAATATGCTCTGTTTCCAGTTTGATCAATAATAATTATAAAATAAGTATAACATTCTTATTTTGTGATCTATTCTTTATCTTAACACCAAAATAATGTTTCTAGTACAATACATGGCAAACTAATTTGCAAATTAAATTAGGATTTTTTTTCATGTAATTTTTTTTAAGAATGTATAGACACACTTTTGCTTGTTGTAGCTCATTGAACAACTAATTGCAATGTATCTGTAACAAGGGGTTAACAAAGGGAACAAGGCTGTTGCACACACTACGACCTAAACTAATTCCTGGCAGCAACATACCTAGGCATGGATTCAGAAAGAAAGGATTATATCACATATGTCCTATGTCCTTAACTTATTAAATAGCCTTCATTTTCATCTCAAAAGTATGGGCAGCCAGTATTGGCAATATAATCATGTGTGTTTTTTAGTGGCTAGCTGCTTTGGATAATTCATAGAAATTGTATAATGCGTGTGCATCAACAATTAAATGAATGACTTGGCAACCTTATTGCAGCCTTGGTTTACTTAAGCATATATAGCAGCCAACTTGGATTATGTTGCAAGTTGGCAGCTACATAATTCAAGTTGCCAATTTTCTGATATGACATAGTAAAGAAAAATTCCAAGTGATGGACATTGACTCTTGAAAAGGTGCAAACGAAATGTGAAAAGTGAAATTCATTTTACTTTTGTTTTTAAAACTTGTGATATCTATTTAATATTTAAAATAAATACTGAACCTCTCTTTCTTTAACCAAGATGTCTAGCTTTATTCTTCCTTGTGTTTTGGCACTAGCAAATGTAAAACGATAAAAGCAATACATCACTAG
>NW_017306297.1:389882-418239 GCF_000935625.1 Nanorana parkeri
AGATGAATTTCATAAAATATTTTCTATGTGTACCGCTGCTTATATTGTATGCATTATAGTTCTTTCTACACATTTGCACCTTTATCAATTGAACCTATATTTTTATTTGTAAACTACACTCCAAAGACTTACGTGCTATCTTCTACAATTACCTCTATCTAATAAAACAGCTCAAACCAAGGTAATTGGACTGATTTACTACAGAAGAAGAGAATCTTCACTCAAAAATGGTTTAAAGATTCACTTCAGGTATCCAATCATGTGCAGATTAAATCAGCAAACTGGAATTTTCTTTTTACATGATTGGATAATTAAAGTTAATCTTAACACAATTTAACACAATTTATTGCGTGAAGACTCAGCTCCTTTACTAAATTAGCATTATTGTCTCACTAGTACTTTTGCATATTTATTTCCTTTTAAAAGTACTGAACTCTCTTCAAAAATGTTTACAGTAACACTACCTAATTGACAGAAGTGTAAGCAAATCATTATGTAGAAACAATAAAAATACTCAAATTATTGAAAGTGCTAAGTGCTTACTTAAAAAAAAAAATGTAGTGTGAATGAATCCTTATGCAGATTGCACACATGCACACACACACACACACACACACACACACACACACACATATAGATAGATATACACACATTATCAATATACAAAGAATGTCCACACATACCTTGTAAAGGCCTTATACAACCCAAAATACAACCGAAGTTTAAATAAATGATCTCATCTGTGGGATCCTCTCAGTCCTTATTGAAAAATTATCTATTAATATTTTTAAAATATTATGAAGCTAATACACCATGAATACATTTATAAAACATTAAAATATGAAAACCTAAACACAATTATGTACAAACCTCCCAAAAAATATATGAAATATCTATAAATATTAAAAGCATATTTGCAGATGTAAACAGATTATATTTATATTTCTATTTACAAATTAGTTGTGTACAAAATTCGATAAGTTCATATCAAATAAACCTGTAATTACCAAAAATCATTATTAAAATGTGTCATTTTTAAAAAACACTCTACACTGATTCAGATGAGCCAAAAATAAATCATAAACCAACTAAATTGCAATACACAATCAAAATATATGTGTACAGGCAAAGTGTAAAGTTAAAAAATCACATGAACAACTTGATTTAAAGTGGGCCTTCTTGAAAACACAAAGCCCCCCGCATAAAACAAAAAAACTTTTATTATAACTGACCTTGCAGTTTTATGTAAGGTTCTCTTTAAAGCAAAGAGAAATAAGAACCAACAGACAGTATATCTGACCAAAAGTTAAAGAAATGTAAAGAAAGGAATTTAGCATAAAGGTTTAGCAGAAACGATGATAGCTGGGAAAAGCTTTTTGTTTACATCAATACAGCACTACTAATTTATCTCTTATGTTATAAAAACTAAGAGTGATCTGATCCTAGATTTCAAGTAACATTGTCTTTTTGGTTAGTATATAAAACACATTAGGATACTGCACTGTCCCATTTTGAGTAATTGAACCTCTTATATTTATAACTTTTGCAATCAGTTACTGAAGTTAGAACAGAATTTTAGAGCAGTTTACATTGACATCTGACACAAATCATATCCTAGTATATATACAGTATACAGTGTGTGTGTGTGTATATATATAGATAAAAAAGTAAAGTATATATATATATATATATATATATACTTTATATAAAGCATATAATAATTAAATAAGTTATTCACATAAGCTTCATATACAAACCCAATACATTAATTCAGTATCACCATGAGAACCAAAGTATTGAAAACACATAGCTAAGCAGTCCACAAAATAATATCCACCTTACATAAATGGTTTTATGACCATCCACTCCCAGCTGTTATACTATTTAAGCCAGGAACTATCTTATCTTTGTTTCTTAGCTGCCTGGAACAGGTTCAATGAACCTCCACTATGCAGGCTAAATGACAGTGGAGTACTATCAGAAATGGGGACTTTTTGGAAATTTGTGTTTTGTCTGCTTAATTTATTTTTTCTACAAGTTACATGGTAAGTAGATATTTTTTTTCTCATTATTCTCTAAAGATTATCTTTATCCATTTTCTGATATTAGCAAGTATATTAAGTCTTAAAAGGGGTCAAATAATAGCATACTTAAGAGTAGCATTAGTATTAGTATTACATTGTTATGGCTGTATCTGTGCCTTGGTTTGAAAGTGTATGGTTTATCATGCAATGTGTTTAAAAAACACTTTCTAGACAAAAATAACTGTTCCTCGCAAATGACCAACTGAATAAGTGAAGGTAAAGAAAACAATAATATATACGGTTGTGCATTTGACCACATGATAAGTACACTTTAAAGTACATCTAAAGCCAAACCCATGTTTCTAATTTGGACAGAGCAGGGGCTGGTTGAAACCCTTTCAGTTTTTTTGTTTTGTTTTTTATTTTGCAATACCATACTTGTCTCATACGAGTGATTTCCCTTCACTTCCCGTCCTGTAGACAAAAAAAGAAGTGAACAAAGGTAAATCTGCCTTAGGCAGCCATCACTGGAACAAGTGTCCCTATTGAGAGTGCTCCTCTCATATTTGATGTAATTTTCATCACATGTTCGACATTGTCTTGCATTTACGACATGTACAATTTTTGCATATGTTGCATGAATGGCCAGTTACCTTATATATGTAATTGTGTGTTGTTCTGTAATTTTCAGTAATATTAATTGAAGAGAAAGAGTGTCCCTTTATTCCTGTTCTGGTGACAACTAAAAATTTGGAATCCTCCTTTACCTTCTGTCTAACTGACAGTGGTCACCAAGACAAACAGAGAGGGTCAATCTCTCTAACCGGGACCAAAAACAGCAATTCAAATCTTATAGGGGTTGTATCCTTCCCTGCTCTATACAAAACAACCATACAATGTTTTAGCTTTAGATACACTTTATTAGCAGAAACATTTGGCAGTTTATATTCAGAACAGTGATAAGTTATGTCTTGTAGTTCATCTGGTAGCTGGAAAAGAACACTTTATTGTCTGGTTTTCTGCACTATTTACATAATTTATTTTATTGGGTTGACTAAAAATGCAGATTTAATTTATGCATGGAGTATGGTGAGCTAAGTCTGTTTGGTTGGTGTCTTACTTACTCTTAATGATTCCAGCAGTAAGGTCTTCCAGCAGCAGTGACTCTGTATCCACTGTTTTTGATCTTAGTCTGCTACAAGTTCTTCCTACTCCACCTCTAACTCTCTCACTATAATATAAAATAGATTACATTTCAATAGGATGAGCATGAAAAGCAAAATTGCTTTGGGGTGCTTGCTAACCTGAAAGCAACTAGAAAGATATCAACTGGAGGCAGACAGAAGAAACAATTAGGCAACTTACACCTCGGAATCTACCAAACTCAGAAATATCTATTTTGGTGGACCTTTAATATTGCACCTTCGGCTGGGGTTTCTTATATATTAGCAGTTATTGTTTGGGATTTGTCCAGTTAATGCTGTAAAGGAAGTTCATATTGTGTGTTTTAAGTCTATGGCATTTACAGCTCTACAATTCAGTTATGAATTTCATAAAAAGTTTTTTTGCTATTACCTAGAGTAAATCTAACTGTAGTAGAGCAAGGGCACAGCCCATCACATTGTTAGTACAAGAAAAGCTGTGTTTGCTGGTAAAAGTAAAACAAATAAATAATTTTACATTTACTGCCAGAAATCATAAAACCTCAAACACAATAAAGTACACAATCAGTGGTATAGCCCAACTTTAATAGCTCAAACAAAAAAGAGCCATTGACTCTATGTCAATATTTCACATTAAAAATTGCTAATGTAAGAGTATCTATTTGTCAGTATAATCCTTTCTACACTGAGTGGCCATAAGAAAGACCACATGAAAGCAGCCTAAATGTGAAGGGAACGTTTATAACATACATGCCAAATAAAACAACTACTGATTACTTAGGAGACAATATAAGTCCTATGTTTGCAAAACACTTACAACAGAGCCAGAAAACTATTTAAGATGCTGTAGTAGTATGCAAAAACGTGTTTGGACTTGTTTATAGAACATATAGGGGTTGATTTACAAAGGGTGAGACTAATTCTCACTTTGCAGCAAAGCTAGTAGAAGTTAGTCATGTTCAACTGGACTTCTATGATAAAGTTTAAGACAGTTTGCTGCTCATTCAGTCAGCTTCTACAATTCTAATTAGTGTTGGATACATACACCAGCATTTATAGCCACACATGGGTAACTCAGACACCTAAATCCAATAACCGTGAAATGTGTCAAGGCAGATGTGGATTGTCAAAGAACAGGATAGGAGGTGTAAAAGTTTGTGAAAACACCATTTTCTGATTTCATAATTTCTTTATGGCTACAGGAATATGGCGAGTCATTTGTATGGTAAGGTTTGATTTATAGCCTTAAAGTTGCATCTGAACCAATAATGCATTGCATAACCCTTGTTTGTGGTCAGATGAGTTCATGGCAACCAATAATGTGAAAAATTGGACATGCCAGCTCCCAAGCTATACAAAATTGGCTTCTGGCAGCCATATTGTTAGTCTGTGTTGAAACTGGTTAGATAAAGCTGGCATAGAGAAATATGGGTAGATTCCCTTTTCCCCTAATGTTTTACCTTATTCGTTTTGCTAAATGAACATTTTTCACTTTGTGAGGTGCCAATATATATTAGAGTTGGCCAGTTTTCTGTGGTGACCTAATTTGTAGAAGGCACCTGCAGACTCTTGAGGAATTAGATACTGAGAAGTTAAAAAACATACACCCATACTGCAGGTGATTGCAGTGCATCGTTCACCTTCTGACGTAAATACTTGAACACTAATGATCATTTGCAGCAACTATTCACCCTAAATTTGCAATAGCCACAACAGATGTGCAATGCCATGCCCACTCTGTTGTATAGGGCCATGCTTTTTCTCTCCACCCCTAATAGAATCATAGGTAACCTTTATCCAGGGACCATGAAATGTCGTAATACAGATGTGGATTGTCCAAGAACAAGACGGGAGTTTTTGTTTTAACTTCCCTGTTGTATTTCTGTAATCCAGTCACATTGGTGCCCGGAAGTCTAGGACAGGTGTTAATTGTTTGAGTGAAATAGCTTTTAACATGTCTGCCTTAGTGATTTTACAACAATTCACATCTTCAGTCATGTAAATAGAACAATAAACACCTGTGTCGGAATTCCTGGGGATTGGATTACAGAAATAGAACACAGTGGTTTCACTAAATTTTCCACCTTTCATCATGTTCTTGAACAATCAACATCTGCCTTGACACATTCCATGGTGACTCATTTTAGAGAACAAGGCGAAGATGCACGCACTTCAAACATCCAATCATGTGCAAAAAAATTTTTTTTTTTTAAGTATACTTGGCACACAACTTAGTATTCAAAGTGAGCAATGCTTCACCTTATTCGTTTTGCTAAAAGAACATTTTCCACTTCTTGAGGTGCCAATATATATTAGAGTTGGCCAGTTTTCTGCGGTGATCTAATTTGTAGAAGGCACCTGCAGACTCTTGAGGAATTAGACACTAAGAAGTTAAAAAAAACACACCAATACTGCTGGTGATTGCAGTGCATCTTTCACCAACTGACCTAAATATCTAAATACTAATGACCACCTGCAAGCAACTATTTTCCCTAAGTTTGCAATGGCCCCAACAGATGCCAAATCCTCTCTATTGTATAGGGCCATTGTTTTCCCCTCCTATTAATTTAAGCAAGATTGGGTCTCATTGTGCCTTTGGAGGGATGTTGTTGTTTCAACATTGACAAAATAATAGGTAGGGTCAGTGTTTGGATATATCATTATCATGATTACTTCACACTTTAGTAGGCCCAGACCAGGTTTACTTCACTTTACAGCCCTTCACTGAATGAAAGCAGGTCCAGTGGGTAGTCTTATTATATTGCAAAGCACTGTTCCAGAAAAAAAAAAACAATGTTGTGATATAATTCTGTCCCTCTTTGCCCCTTGCTGAGAAGCGGAGATGGTCTGATTTACTAAACCCGAGCACTTTAAAGATATTCGAGAAAATACAATATACACAAATATAAGCATCTTGACTGTATTTGAATTCACTTAAAGTTAAAGAGTTCTGTACTGTGCTAGTTACCCATCAATTTAGGAAGCTTGGAATTTAAAGAAAAACTCAATCACATGACACTCTATGACTATGACAGCGCACCCTCCAGCCTGTCGTCTCCTCCACTGCAAAGATGGCATGTCCCTTGGTGTCCTCATATCCAATGCGCTGTGTTTAGAACGCGATGACTTAAGGATTCATAGACCACTGCAGTAGAGTGGGAGAGTGGCTCCAGGGATCAGTACAAGATCAAGCCAGCTCCAAGGATCAGGTGAGTATAACTTTGTTTGAACCTATACATCAATGAGAACTTGGGCCTTGCAGTGTGCTGCAAGAGTTGATATTTTTTTTTTCCCTTGAGTTTTGCTTTACGTTTTTTGGTTAACTTGAGTAACTCAACATATAAGCTTTTGAGGTTTTTTTTTATCAGTACTATGTTGTAAAATAATGCCTGGTATAATACAGTGTTGAAAAGCTGCTGCAGATATGACCCTTACTAGTCAAGACTTTTCTGTACACATAGCTGAGCCCTTCTTGTTGTAATAGAAAACATCAGGTATACAGAAACAACAAATTACATCACAACCATGTAGTTAAAGGAGAACTATGAGATGAGTGATTTCCACTCACCTCATAGTTCTAGCCGACCTGTGACAATGAGACTGTCACAGGTCGGCTCAGTAGATCGGGAGGTGAGCGAACACATACCAGGTTCGCTCACCTCTCGATCCTGTCACGGCTCTCTGCCGTGACAGGGGGAGGGGCTGGATTCCCCTCTCCCCGCTCCGATCTGCAAGCCCTGACTGGCGGAACGGACGGGGAAGGGGCGGGTACAGCTGGCTCTGCCTCTAGATAGGCAGAGCCAGTTGTCACTCACGCAGCTGGGCGGATCCCGTCACTCACGCAGCTGGGCAGCCGACTGCGGCGTCTCAGTATACCCCGAGCTGTAGCTCGCGGTATACTGAGCTTAGGGTAATGGGAGGATGCTAGTTTGTATCCTCCCGTTACCCTAAGGAGAACTATGGGGAAAAACACTGACCTCATAGTTCTCCTTTAACCATGAAGTTTAACAATAACAATAGAAAATACATTACATGTCTGTATAAACCACATGCTAACACCCAGAGCAAAGTTTTAATTTGTTTTGAATGCTTGTATCTTTTAGAAACATAAGTTAGCTAATAACAGGTATCCATTTATAAATCAGTGAATGTGACTTTCACCAAACATTCTCCAGTGGTAAATCAGTCACTGCCAGTTAAAGCACATGGGCCTGGAAAATTCAGCTGCAGAGAATGTTTGCTGACTATCAGATTCCCTGTTTCTATATGCCTCTTCACCTTTTAGTGACGGGAGATGTACACTGTATGTCCCCATCAACAAGTGCCCAAATAACTGATCACGTACACTCTACGTGATCAGCTATTTGGGGCTCTGTAATGCTGGTAACAGCTCAGTGGTTAACGTTCATTAATGGATGCCTCAGTATTGAGGCATCCATTAATGAAAGAGTTAAGCTTTTTCAGACAACCGATCCCTTTCAGGAATCAGGTGTCTAAAGCTGGCCATACACCTTACAATTATCTGCAAATTTTCTGTGGTCAGATGGAAAAGGTGCAACAGATTCCTGCATCTACACTTAACTGTGTGGATAGAGTAATCTCCACCTGGGCCAATCTGTTGCACTTTTTCCATCTGACCACAGAAAATTTGCAGATAATTGTAAGGTGTATGGGCACCTTAACAGTGAGAGCAGAGTGGGATTTACAGCTCTTGCCGTCACTGACAGCTGGTATGGAAATCCCGATGTATATATTTTTTCATATTTCCTTATTACATTTCTTTTCACCTGATGACTCATTTACTAAGACCCTATCATTCT
Organism: Nanorana parkeri; assembly: GCF_000935625.1. Taxonomy (NCBI): domain Eukaryota; kingdom Metazoa; phylum Chordata; class Amphibia; order Anura; family Dicroglossidae; genus Nanorana; species Nanorana parkeri. The sequence goes on from NW_017306297.1 coordinate 397,890, forward strand.
TAACTGTCAAGATAAGCCTCAGTAGGTAAAACATAATTTATGTCTGAACTGGTATCTTAACAGGATTAATCATAAAATATTTGTCTTATAAAGTGTTAGAATTAGTAGACTTGCCATTTAGAATGTATTTTTCTGTTGAGTTTTTTTCTTCTTTTTTTGTCTAAACTGGCTCTGTTTATTCATTAAAGTACTTATATTGGGTTGATATATCAGAAATTGTCCTACTCAAAAACAGAGTTAACCAGGGTGTGGTGCTTCTCTTTAAATATTCAGCTATTGCTTCTCTCCAAGTATCATAAATAAATACTTCACTGTGTTATAAAAGAAATATTGTAGACTGTCATGTTTTTTAGTATGATAATTAGTCAAAGTTCTAGCCAAAGTCCACAATAGTTGTCATAAACATTGCCCTCTGGCATTCCTTGTATGTATGACAGAGTTGAGCAGATAATTAATTATCTCTCACAGGTGAGCAGATCTGCTCAAATGACGTCTGAGCTGGCAGCCAGACAATGCTTTAATAATCAAGTCAAACTATAAGCAATTCAGCTGTTTTGGCTAACAATGTTTCATCCCACAAATATGCAATGTGGCAATAGTGCTAATTTTGTCTGCACAAAGGGTAATTCAAAACATTTGGTATTTCATTATTCAAATATTTTATAAGAATAAAAGAACCATGGTGATAATTTATACCTGTATGGTCATAGTTTATACTTGTAAGATTTGTCAACCCGTTCCAAGGGTGTCCTTATTTACCACAATTTGAATGCATCTTTTACCAATTACGATGACAGGTATTAGTAAGAGGTTATGGTTTCATTTATGTTTTAGATATCCACAGTGTGGTAAGTATATGTATAGGTAGAAGGCTTTATACTAGTTAGGAACATCTATTGATCCTGAGTCAGGTTACTAAAATAAAGCAGTTTATATCAGTACATTGTTTTAATTAGAAAAAAATATATATATAATGGACTAAATGAATGTTGTGATGACACATGTATATTTTCTTTGCAGTGTGAGTCAAACTGAAGCATCAAGTGAATGGGATCCCAATGCTGGTAACTTACATTAATTAACATTTTAGACTTTTTCTAACTTTTCTCTTTTTTTCAATTAGTATTAATGTTTTACATACACAGTATTTCCATATAACTCAGAATGTATTAATTTGCCTTTGAACAGTCAGTTCCCTACTGTACTGTTACGCAGTTGCAATAAAGTAATATATCAATTATCAGTGGTTGAGAAATAACTAAACTGAAATTTTCTAATAACAACTTTTCTGTTGACAATAGCTGTAAAGCAGCACAATTGAAATACAATAAAAGTCAAACTTTGACCTGAGATAGCGAACATATAACTATCTGTTTCCTGAGCTGTTCATTGACCATTTCACAAAGCTGCCGAAGGATCTAGCCGTAGCTTTGGCTGATCCTTCAGCTAGCTTGGGCCCCAGGACCCCTTCGGTAATGTAGGGCTATTCACTATAGCCCGTACAGCTCCCGAAGTTGGCCGAGCGGCTCAGTCTAGCCGAAGGCATATACTTCGGCTCGATAGCCTGCTACTGACAGCTGGGCAGAGCCAGCCTTCATCTCACGACTGGCTCCGGCCACTTGCAGAGACAGATCAGCGTCCCCTGGTTACCAGGTAACCAGGGACGCTGATCTGTCATTACACTGTGAACCCGGCGGAGCCGCCGTGATACGCCGAGCTCTCAGTCTGTAATGACAGTTCAGTGTCCCCTGGTTACCTGGAACCAAGGGGACGCTGAACTGTCATGAGCGCTCAGCGTGGCCAGCGCAGGCATCCATAGCGCATCCTGCCAGTCCCGGGAATGTGGTACCTTGTCTACCCCCAGGGCAGGGGAACGCATGCAGCCCCATCCATGGCCTCTATCCCTCAGTGACCCCTCTCTATTCAGCAGCGTACTCCTAGTGACACCAACATAATCCCGGCGTGGGAACTGTGGGCGCAGCCACTGTGGGCAGTCCCCGCCCCCTCCTCCTCCCCCCGGTCGGAGACTGCGGCTCTGCTGGCTCCCAACCTCCTTCTGCAGCCAGACAACAGATGGCAGGTACCCTGGGCCTGATCTCTGCATGTGGGTTGTACGGGGACACTGCGCCAGTTCAGCGTCCCCTGGTTACCTGTTCAGCGTCCCCTGGTTACCTGGTAACCAGGGGACACTGAACTGTCATGAGAGCTTAGCGGAGGCGGCGATAATATCAAATCCGGCTCTGCTAAGCTCTCATTGTAATGACAGCTGGTCCCGGCCAAAAGAAAACAGTTCGGGAGGAGCTAGCTGTCACTGCTAGCTCCGCCCAATCGTTTTCTATTTGTTTTTCAACTTTTTGAACTGGTTTTCTATTATGCTCCGTTCCACAGAGGTACCGAGCAGAATAGACAAGCAGAATGCCGCTCGGCGGCATTCGGCTATTCACTCACTGCTGTTCGGCCCCTATGAGAATAGGCCGAACAGCAGCGAGTAGCCTGCCGGAGGTTCGGCTCAGCCGATCCATTTGTTGGATCAGCTGAGTCGAACTCCTTCTGAACATGCCCAGCATGAAGCCAGTGGCAGCAAGCCGATGTACAGCTGATTTCGGTCGTTGTACGGCTGAAATCAGCCCTACAAGCCTGAAGTGAATAGCCGAACAGTGTTCACTTCGGGTCAGTTATTCACATGGCTGCCTTTGGCAGCTTTGTGAATAACCCCCTTAAATTAGTCCTTGAACTAACAGAGTACACACAAAAACAACAAACAGTGCACAACATGAGGATATTGTAATTGGGGAGTCATTGGGTAATAGTGATCACAATGTGATTACTTTTAATATTGAACACAGAAAAGGGAAGTGTACTGGAAGGACTAGAACCCTAAACTTCAGAAGGGCCAAATGAGGCTGGCACTGCAGACACAGTGCTGTTTGTACACTTGTTATATTTCAACTATGCCTTTCTTAGAATTATATATATATATATATACTTTATCTGTGTTCTCTGGCTTTTTCAAGACAACTAGTTACACTTTCATAAATGTATTGAGATTGATTGCCTAAAACAGCAGAGGATATTAACCTAAAGAGACACTGTCACTCTGCCCATGCAAAGTCTTTGCAAAGGGTCCCCCAATCCAATTATACTAACCTTGCTAGTACTCCCAGTACTCCCACACTGCTCCTCCCTATGTCGTAGCTGACTAGCTGCCACTAAAATCTCTAGTGTTAACTGGGGTTGAAAATTAGGAGGAGCTATGAAATCACTTCCTTTGCCCTGTGACAGTGTTCAGGACAGTCAAAGGGCAGTGTTCAGGACAATGAATTTGTCACTTCTGGGTTCAAAGCTGTTATTCCCCTGTCACAGGGAAACAGAAAAATCTGATCAAAAGCATGATATGTGTTTGATCAACTTAAATGGAGTAGAAAGGTGACATTGAGGGTCTAATAGACCCCTAATGTCTCCCTAAACAGAACCTTTCATCTCTAACGTGCTATCACATAGGGTGCAATTAGCCTGTTAAAATTAGCGTTTCCCCATTTTATTGTCCAGAGTCTCCCCTTTCAGAAAACATAATATTGGGGGGGGGGGGGGGGGGGCTTAACCAGCCTTCCAGCAAAAAATGACTCTGGCTGCTAAATGGTTAAATATGGTTTGAATGCAAACTGCGTGTTTGCATGTAAGAGCAGTTTAACAGGCACAGTTTCTGCGTAGAGCATGCATTTAGGTTTATTTCAATGCAAATGTGGATGTTTTGTATAATGGTGAGGAGAGGAAGGACATGCTGATTAGTAGATTGTGCCCATAATAATTACGAATTATTTGTTCTTACTTTAATTTTCAGATTATATAATTTATTGTGACTTCAATGGCGATGCCAGACCATTTTGTGACTGGAAGCAAAGCTATGGTGAACTTGATGAAGGAGACTGGATCAGAGCGAAAGGAAACACACCAACACTTGGGACAGGCCCTGATGGGGATTATCCTGATGGATGTAAGATCAATTCAGCATATCATGATAACAGATGTTCTTTTAAAAAAACTTTGGCAGGAGAGATAGATGTGTTGTTATCTAATTTCTCCTTATTCAATACAAAAAGGGAGATTAATGAGCCCTATTCTAAAACTGGTGGAGCCCAGTTCAGGCAAAGTTTTGTTCCACCTCCTATATTATTTAATTAGCCTTCAGGGAGATTCTTAATTTTTCATGTTTTTTAGCAGTTTTCCAACTAGGATTCCTGTTTTAATCAGATACTTTGAGAAATTAAAAAATAAAACGATGCACATTTGAAGTGATAGTTATAAACAAATATTATTACTATTAATGTAGGCATTGGTATAAATACCTATAAATGCTAATAATCCTTATATTTTCTTTCAAGTCGGTTATTACCTCTATCAAGAGGCAACCAATCTTACCCCAGGGGACAATATAAGGCTTGACAGCACCATCCTCTCCATCCAAAATGATGTATGCATAGATTTCTGGTATCACATGGAAGGAACAGAAACAGAGCACCAGCTCAAAGTTATAGTAAAAGATGACACAGCCACACACGAGGTTTGGAAAAGGACAGGACAACAAGATCGAGGCTGGCTTTATGGCTCAGTGACATTTCCATCATCAAGGATGAACTCTATTCAGGTAAACCCCTTTTCTTACTTTCTTACTTTTATTATTATAAAGAATTTATATAGCACCAACAGTTTGCACAGCGCTTTACAATATAAGAAAGACATTACAATCACAATACAATTCAAGACAAGATGGTAAGGAGGGCCTACCCCTTAGGGCTTACAATCTAAAAGGAAGGGGCAAGTGATACATGAGGAGGAGTGTCAAAAGCAGCAGAAAGGTCTAATAGCAAGATTAAGGAGTAGTGGCCATTGTTTATAGCAGTTAGTAAGTCATTAGTGAGTTTCAGGAAGGCGGTTTCAGTGGAGCATAGGGGCGAAAGCCGGACTGTAAGGGGTCGTTATCACTGAGTTGGCAGCTCAGGCGGCTGTAGATAAGGCATTCTAGAAGTTTGGAGATGAATGAGATTAAGGAGATTTGTCTGAGATTGTTGAGGTTGGTAGGGTTCAGTGAGGGTTTTTTGGGTATTGGGGTGACCAGCGCATGCTTTAGAGGAGAAGGAAAGATGCCAGTAGAGAGTGAGAGACTGAGAAAATGTCGGTAAGAGAGTGTAGGATAGAGTAAGTGGATAATCAAAGTAGTGGTGATGGAACTGGGTCCAGGGGGCAAGTGGTGAGGTGGATGCCAGAGAAAAGCTTTGTACCCTCCTCTGTGCTGCCAGGGTAAAAAGAGGAAAGTATCAAGTGTGATGGTGGGTACATTATTAGGGAAAGATGACTGGACAGTGGTGATCTGATCTGATGTGTATGCAATCTCATTTAGATTTACCAACACAATGGGGTCTATTCACAAAGCTGCCGAAGGATCTGGCCGTAGCTTCAGTGAGGATCTACCTGAACAACCCATTAAATTAATTTGCAGTAGGGCTGGCTCCTAAATGTTCAGATTGTAATGTTTTTGTAGCCATCTTAAACATTGTGTTAAATGCTAATATAGGAATAATATGAAATGATATAACAACTATTTATGTTGAAACACGTGGCACAAACTCACTTTGTATAACCACTTTTTTTTATCCATAAACACATAGAGGGGAATTTATCAAAACTGGAGCAGGCAAAATCTGGAGCAGTTGCCCATAGCAACCAATCAGCTTCTCTCTTCAGTTTCTTTGGTTGGGATTTGAAAACGAAAGAGAGAAGCTGATTGGTTGACATGCACAGCAGGTCCAGATTTTGTCTGCTCCAGTTTTGATAAATTCCCCTTATAGTAGTTACTTTTGATTCAACCAGACTCTGCACTATGCAACCAACAAATCTCTCCTAGTATATCTCCTGTTTAGGAAAGTTTGGCAGGAAAAGTTGTTTTGGCAAAACTAGCAAATTCTAACTACAATATATATTTTAATTCTTTACAACACATTGTAACACAATGGAAATAGATGGAGACATTTTCCAAAGTTAACACCAGGCATACATGCAAATACACATATACAACTAGCATTGCCAAAAGGAGATCAGCAATGGCAGCCTACATATTTTTCTCAATACAGGATTCCTTTTGATTGTATTTTTATATATGCCTAGTATTCAGGTTTAAAATAAATGTGTAAGATTTAATAATATATTTTCAAAAATACTGTAAACTATTGTTTGTTTTTAGCTTTATAAAAATGCCCCTCAGTGATGAGTAGGCAAATAAATTTTGCAGGAAAAACACATTTCCAATGTACAGTGGCAGAACATCAAAGCATATCTAAACATAAAACCAGTACTGTAACATATTGTAGTTTACCAAACCTCAAATGTGATTTCTGCATTTGTTTTCCTTTTCCTTTATTTTCACTTGGTGGTCCAGCCAGTAACTGCCTTCCTGTTAGGGTGGCTCCCCTATATGGAGGAGCAATGGAACCACCCCTGGACAGCAGCATTGTCATCCTATGGAGAGGGTAGTGTCAGATGCACCAGCAAATGTAGATGGACTTGACCAACAAATTAAAGCCAAACTCCAGCTAATACTTATTAATCATTTACAGCAAGAATTTTTATTTTTGTTTCTTTTGGGATAAAGGTTTTATATAAATACAATACAAAATGATAATTGTGAGCACCCCTGTCAGTGTTTAATGGTTTGTCTCAACCCTCTAACTGCTACTTTTGCTGGACAGTTTGGTCTGTTAACCAGTTGACATCCGCGGTGTTAAACCCCCTTCACATCCAGGCCATTTTTCAGTATTCAGCGCTGCGGTACTTTGAGAAGTTGAAAAATAACAGATTTACTGGTTGAATCACCAGGCAAAAACAAGAAAAATGCCTAAAGAAAAGAAAACAAATGCAATCATTACATTTTGGGAATGGTGAACTGCAATATATAAAAATTTTTATTTAACAGCAAAAGATGTAGAATTAGTGATTTGCCTACCAAAGACAACTAATGTGTGTCTATTACATCTTTAGATTATTTTCTGTGCTTTTTAAATATATTGTACTAACATCCATTCTGCAGATTTTGTTAGTGCTTGCGTACAGTTACAGCATATTCTTAATATCAATTATAATTCAAGTATTTAATTTGAGTAAGAGTACAAACATTTACATACAGTCTAAGTATACAATGGTGTAGTACTAGAATGATTCTTGGAACTCACACATGGAATCCTAATGGCATCCTGCTGAAGAAAAAGTACAAAAGAAAGATGAAGGCTACAATGGATAGCCTCCTTCTGAAAATGCAAGTTGCCTTGCTAAGTTGGGCTTCAATACTTCTAATTGCAAACCTGGAAAAAGCATGCAGCAAGACAAGCCATGGGAAAAGTTGGAATTACCTTTCTCTATAGTTGAAATGTCCAATGACTCAATGAGCATTGAAGACAAAGTATTAACCAAGCAGCTATCATTTTCAGAAAGTAACTAGCAATGGCAGCCTAAAATATTTCTAACAGTTTTTTTTGATGGTAGGCATATTGTCTGACATTCTGCCTGTTCTTCTAATTAACAGGTCATTTTTGAAGCTGTTCGAGGTCTAACAGAATATGGAGATATAGCTATTGATAACCTTGGAGTGAAGGATGGCCCTTGCGGTATACATTTTTATGTGTTTAATAATCTACAAACTACCATTTAAACAGATGGCTTGTACTAAACTGACTTTTCTATCAACATATGCTACTTCCACTTATGTAGAAAATGTGACAAACAGAAATCCTTAATACCTATTTTATTTGAACTGAATTCCTTATAGTTTTAATGCATTAGTACAACTCAATACTGTAATATAATTGTAATTGTAATGTATAGTAATTGACAGATAGTTCATATTAATCATGCAATTCAAAAGAGAAATATTTATGAAACAGAAAAATGATTGTTATACCTGAAAGTCATTGTCTACTGCATTATTTCAATGCAAAAAACTAGTTTGACAATAGAATAAATTATATTTTCTGTAGGTGCAAAAACAACCGAGTCTCCTCATTCAACAATAACGCCAAACCCACCAGTCTCTATAAAACAAACATCTCCTCCTGATATAACAGGTATTTTTGTTTTTCTTCTTCTCTGTTCCAATTGTCTAATGTAATTTAATTTACAAAATATTATTTATATCATTAATAAAATACAGTTATTGTGCTTCACTCAAAGAGTAGAGATGGTTCCCTTTGCAAAGTGTATGTTGATGTTGCAGAATGAATATTAGTAAATTTGGTAAACCAGTGATTTCCTAATCATGAACAAGAGACATTGAAAGCAGCATTTTTTCAGGCTTTGTTAATTGAAGTTGACACATTTAAGTAGATACCACTTCACTTTGCTTACTATACTCAAAGAACATTCACCTTGCTAAGCTAACAGTCTCTACTCCTTTAAAATTACCCTCCTGTAACGTGACCTTGGGTTTGTTTTAATCACCATGTGCTAAACAAATCCCTACTTTTTGACATATACAATATTTATCATCTTCTTTTTTGAATGCAGGAGGAACCTGCAGTGGATACGGTGATCCTCATTACCTTACATTTGATGGCAATCCCCATACATTCATGGGGAATTGTACTTACACACTTACAAAACTGTGTGAAGCCAGCAGCAGCTTTCCGTATTTCAATGTGGAAGTTGGGCATGAATACAGAGGAAACACACGTGTGTCATATGTTAAGGAGGTCACCGTATATGTTCACAGCTACAAAATAAGCCTACAAAAACAAAAACTTGTAAAGGTAAGTTGTGTAGCCAAATCCTTCATCACAGTATTTTTCAACCAAATGTGAAGCATCTGAGTTAATTTACAAAGCAGCAAAAGTATGTGGACATAGTTGGGGATATATATTGAAATGTATATTTATACTTATTTATATATCTTCCACCCAGGGAATAGCTGGGTGAATGTCATTTGAACATTTGAATGTCATAGGAACAGCACTGCAGCCAATAGATGGAGCCGAGGAGCAAAGGAAATTCCTATGCTCCTCAATGCCATCTACTGGCAATAGTGCTGTTCAAACGGCATTCACCCAGCCTTGCACTAGGTCGAAGATTTCTAAATCATCTCATAAGTGGAGTGAGCTGCATTCATTTTAAGTACCCAACGGTGAACAGAGAAGTAAAAAGAATAGGACATTCTCTTGCAATTTATTGGACTCAAACACATGTTCAAATTTTTGTATCGCAAATATGACCAGTTCAAAAGAGGTTTTGCAGCATAGCCTGATAATATTGTACATTATGTGAAGGTATAAAATGTATACCTCTCCAAGGGCTCATTCATACCAAACACTGCTCTAATTGCTCAGCATCTGGAGTGCAGTGCCCTGGCACAGTGCAGAAGGGCTGATCCCAGAGCATCACACTGTGCACTTTTTTCGGCATCTTAGTGAATAACCCTTTTAGTTATGGAAATAGCCACCAGGGCACATACAGTAGCTGAAACGTAGTAATATCTTTGTAGATCTGGGAGTGTCAAGCCTCCTGCATACATTTGAAGTTGCAGTGTATATACAGAGAACCTGGGGGCTTCAGGTGCAAAAGTAATGAGGTGATTAGGGATTTTATTTCTTGGAAGATGTGTTAAGGCCAGGAGATGTGAAACAATTTACAGAAACTTCAAAAGAAACACGCTGCCCTCCCATTCCTGGCCACCCAGACAGCATGCCTGGATGAGGGTCTGGTTGGAAAGTTAAGGGGAACCGCATACCAGGTTTTCTGTTTTTTTTTTAAATTCCTACATTCAAACTGCAATGAATCAGATTCGGGTGCTGCTGTACGTAAGCAAAGCTAATTATAAAAGCAGAGGAATAATTTAACAGCCAAATATGTGCTGTAAGTATACACTGCCCAGTGCCCCATGCCCTTTTTGTGACAATAACTTGCCAATTAGCTTTGAAAATGTTTAGAACTAAGAAGATTCACCTCCTATACACTTCAATGGGGTTCAATGCTAAGTTTGTGGTTCGCCAACTTTAAGCAATATTTACCGAACCTGACTCAATCCAAACCTGGGCAGATTCACTCATCCCTATAGCCTAAAGGTTCTGCTAAGTTAGCTTAAGCTGTATTTAAAATTCACTACCAAAGCTTTCTAAAGTGCACAGGAATAATAACCTGTAATATCTTGTTATTTCCTGTATTCTTCAAATTCTCAAGAGTCCTGCCATCCAACTCACTTACAACTTACTTTACAACTTTACATACAACATCTAATGCATTGGCTGTAACGGCTTAATAAACAATTAACACATTTTTGAACTCTACTCTATTGGTGTAGTGTTCCCACTACTTTAGGAGCTAAGTGGACATGCAAGACATCCTAAATAATACTTACAATAAAATTATTTTTCTCTTGGATATTTAAACATTACAAATCAGTTTGTTCTGAATGTTAGTCACTGTTTATTTATTTTTATATTTTTCATATTGTTGTTCTGTCTTAGGTTGATGAACTGGTACAGCAGCTACCAGTGAGCCTAACTCCAGATGTGTATATTGCACTGAGTGGTCAGTATGTTCAAATAACAGCTGCCTTTGGCCTTCGAGTGAAATATGATGGAAATCACAGAGTTGAAGTGACTGTTTCCGAAATCTATCAAAATAAAGTGTGTGGAATATGTGCCAATTTTAATGGAAATAGTCGTGATGATAACCTTAATCCTGATGGAGAGAGAGAAACAGATTCATCAAGCTATGGCAACAGCTGGCAAGTGACCAATGATCCAAGGTACAGTCATCCTTCCACTGACATTTTGATCTTTTTTTATTGCAAATGTACAATCTAAAGAACAAAATTGAGATAAAACAATAATATATTGGTATGTTCCTACACGGGAGAGCTGCAATGCATTTTCATTGTATTGTGTATAGACTGATCGGTCACTTTATTAAAATGCAACATCAGGGATAAAATGGTAGCAAGGCTAGAAATGTAAAGCCTTACACTTAGAAACAACAAAAAACTATTTTCACTGGAACAGGTGTCCCCACTGGAAGATTGTTCCTTCACTCTTATTCTAGTGACTATGATGAACTTTGTATTTCCTATCATTTTCATGACAATGGTCACCAGGGCAAATAAAGAGGATGAATCTACTTAGTGAGGTCATAGACAGCAATACAAACTTGACGGGGTCCTAATCCTTCGCTATTAAAAAATGGAAATAAAAAGTTTGGTTATACATTACATATACATGGGCAGAGAGCGGAGTGTTTTCAGTACTATTCACTTTGCTCTTTTCCTGATCCCCTGCCCTGTGAATATATTAGAGATAAGAAGGCTGGAAGGCTGCTAAGTCACTGCTGGTAGGGGGGGGGGGATGGACTCAGCAACTAAAATGAAACTGAAAGCACTTTTGCTGTAAACTCCACCATGGGTGGCCCTATCTTCTTGACACATATCAATCATTAGCTTGGTTGTCATTGAAGAGTCTTGCTGGAAAATTGTTGGCCGAACAGTGCTTGCAGTCAATAACCTGCAAGCACTGTTTGGGTATTCTGACAGTGGTAGCTGCGGCTGTCAGAATACAATGTACACATTGAGAGATCTGTTCATTCACACAGTTAGCATGAATAGAGGAATCTGACAGATTTTCATTCAGTCTCTTAGGCTAAACAAAAAAAATCTCTCTGTATGTACCCAGCTTTAGGGTGAGTTATTCCACAGTGCCTGCAGCTACAAAAGTCAGCAGTGAGAATTTGTTTTAAATACTTTACTGCTTCTTAAGAATATGTAAATACTTTAATGTCTACAGCCTGCCACAATTCTAGTTTAAGTTCCCTCATCCTCCATTCAGGAGAAGAAACCCTAAATTCATTACTGCCCATGAAGACATGCAAGGGGGGTAGCTGGGATTTCTCTTTACAGCATGGTGCTGTGCCTTTTCCTCCATATAGGTGATTTCACTTTTTACCTGAAGTGGTTTTATTTATTTTTCCATGACAGAGTCTCTGTAAAGCCCTACTCCAGCCAAAAACTTTTCTTTTGCTTTTAAATGAGAGTAGAAAAGATAAAACCCCAGCAGTTTTATAATGGTCTGTGTTTTCACTGAGGAGATTTTCCCGCACTTCCTTCCAAGGCTCACAGACTTTAACAAAATATTTTTTTCAGTTAATTAGAGAAGGGTTCTAATCCTACTCTAATTATCTGAAAAAAAATATTTGGTTAAAGTAGAGACTTTACAGATACCTCTTGCAATTTGTTGTTATGGCCTTTGACTTCCTGTTCCAGTAATGGCCAATCACCTAATTTCTTGTCCTGCTGCCCCAGACTTTCAGGGGGACAGGAAATGAGATGCAACCTTCAAATCCGGGTTACAGACAGCAATAACAATTTGCCAGAAGTGTTTACTTTTTCCACTTCTGGCCAAAACGATTGGATCCTTAAAACATGTGGTGCATCTTCCTGTCAAGCAATATGGCAGGGAGACCAGAGCCAGTAACAAAAAAAGCTATAGTATTTAAAATTAACCAACTTTATATTTCACAGGGGATTAATACTGCTCATGGATTCACAAATTGCATATAATAACCTTTGTCATTCCAGCTGTTTGCCAGCCATAACAGTTAATCCTGTCTGCACAGAAGAAGAAATAAATATAATCCAAAGTCAAGACTCTTGTGCCAAGATGCTTCCCTTTGATGGTGTATTTCAGCACTGTCACAGCACTGTGGATCCTCGAGACTACTTTACAAATTGTTTCCATGACATGTGTGAGCTCCATCTAGACCCTGACATCCTATGCAATCATCTTCAGGCCTATACAGATGCCTGTCATGCTGCAGGAGCTGTAGTGTTGCCTTGGAGAACTGCAACCTTTTGTCGTAAGTGTAAAAGTTGTAGTTTCTCTGAAAATTGCAGTTTCAAAGCTTTTTAAACTTTAACTCTAGAAAAAAATGGTTTTATCCCCAACATTTTGTAGTCGTAGTAATTGTTTGCAGCTCCATTAATTTTGTATTGGTCTATTTATCTTATCAGTTCCTTCTGTAAGGTATTGTAGCCTGAAATACTGTATATATACTTGCATATTTTTCCACAACAGATGGTAAACAGCTTGCTGTAGCAAACATCACTTTATTAGTAATGCTACATTTCCTTTTAGATAGAATACAGTCTTATGGTTATAAAGAATATCAATACTTTCGCTGTTATAATGTGTCTGATTTCTATTATTAAGTTGCTGTCTTCTCTAGCATTGCTATAGACTGAACAAAATTTCACATGGGCTTGTTCACTCTTACAGGGTTATTCACGGCTGGTTCCACCCAGCTGTCATTTGCATGGAGATCGGTCACCTTTGGCCAACCTTTCTCCACGCTTCGGCTATCACTTCTGCTCAGTTAAGGCGAAGCATATGCCTTCGGCTCGGCTGTTTGCTTGGCTGCCTTCGGCTGCTGTGCGGGCTATAGTGATTAGCCCGTACAGCAGCCCTTCGGTTCGACTGAACCGAAGGGCAGAGGCAGCCGAAGAGAGCTGAAGGATCAGCTGAAGCTAGGGCTGTATCCTTTGGCTCCATAGTGAATAACCCCCTTAATGTATGCCTCTGTAAAACTTTAAGCCTATTTTGGATATTGGAAATATTTTTAATATGCTGTGTTTTACAGCTCTGGATTGCCCTTCAAACAGCCACTATGAGCAATGTGCAACAGCTTGTCCAGCTACTTGTGTCAGTCCTGGAGCACCATCCATCTGCAATCTTCCCTGCACAGAAGGGTGTTTATGTGACCCAGGGTATGTTCTCTATGATAAGAAGTGTGTGCTAAGTAGTCAGTGTGGATGTTGGGAAGATGGTAAACATTACCCTGTAGGCTCGGAGTTCTCGACTGATGATACCTGCTCCACTAAATGCAAATGTCCTTCTGCTGGTGGTAGTTTAGTGTGCAATTCTGCTTCATGTCCACCTGGAAAATACTGTGGCATAAAAGATGGAGTTCCTGACTGCTATGATCTCACATTCGGTAACTGTGTTATACATGGAGATCCACACTACAACACTTTTGATAAGGCGACTCATGATTTCATGGGAATTTGTACGTATACTCTCTCCAAACTTTGTACCAATGCCACGTCTCTGCCATATTTTAACATTGAAGCAAAGAATGAACATCGTTATGGGAATCCAACAGTGTCATGGATACAAAGAGTTATGGTGGAAGTTTTTGATCATAAAATAGCCATAGTTAAAAATGAGCCAAGTCGTGTTTTGGTAAGTTTCTTAGAACATTCTTTAATATCTTTCATAATATTTGAAGTGTAAATCGTTGTGTAAGATCTAACAAATAATGTTAATTTTTTAGGTGGATGGTATCTGGACAAATCTTCCAGTTATCTTAGTAAATGGATCTCTGACAGTGCAACAAAGTGGTCGATATGTTATTCTGGAGACTGATTTCCATCTTACAGTATCTTATGACACTGACCATACAGTGGACGTAAAGGTCTCAACTACATATTTTAATCAAACCTGTGGACTCTGTGGCAACTTAAATGGCATCAGGCAGGATGACTTTATGATGCCCGATGGACAGCTAGCTCAGAACTCAAATCAACTAGGAGAAAGCTGGCTGGTGGAAGATGATGATCCATTATGTAACACAATTACTCCTACACCTCCACCACCGTGCCCACCAGAGACAGAGGAACTATATTCCGGCAATGGGTTCTGTGGTTTCTTAACCAACAAAGATGGTCCTTTCAAGGCTTGCCACTCAGTAATCAACCCAGACCGCTTCTTTGACAGCTGTGTATTTGATCTATGTGTGCTTGGTGACAGCATTTTATGTAAAGCATTGGAAGCTTATGCTGATGCCTGTCAAAGAGCAGGAGTCCTCTTCACCTGGAGAAATGCTACTTTCTGCTGTAAGTGTTCTTATAGCCTCAAAAAATTAATTCTTAACACATTAAGCAGATTACAAGCACTTTATAGTATATTGTCATATAGATAGTTATGTTAAAGGAGAATTATGAGTGATTTTCACTCAGCCTCATAGTCTGAGCCGACCTGTGACAATGAAAGTGTCACAGGTCGGCTCAGTAGATCGGGAAGTGAGCGAACACATACCGTCGCTCGCTCACTTCTCGATTTATCCCTGCAGAGATCCGTGACTGTCAGTCACGGCTCCCTGCAGGGATCCCCCCCCTCCCCGCTCCTCCAGCGCTGACTGGCGGAACAGATGGGGGAGGGGGCTGGTACAGCTGGCTTTGCCTCTAGATAGACAGAGCCAGCTGTCACTCACGCAGTTGGATGGATCCAGACAGCATTGTCGGGATCCGCTCCGGCTGCGGCGTCTCAGTATACTGCGCTTTGGGTGACGGGAGGACGCTAGTTTGTGTCCTCCCATTACCCTTAGGAGAACTATGGGGAAAAACCCTAACCCCATAGTTCTCCTTTAAGACATGTACTGTATATATTGAGTTACTATTGATCCACCTAAAATCTAAGCTTGTGTATATTATCTAAAGTTTTTTATTTTCCTTTATCTTATTAACTATTATACAGTATAGTTAAATAGTATTTGTTCTTGTTATTCAGCCATCCCATGTTATGGGGACAGTCACTACAATCGATGTGCCAGTGCTTGCCCAGCCACATGTCTGGACCAGAATGCACAGAGTAACTGCAGTAAACCTTGTACTGATTCTTGTGAATGTGATGATGGCTTTGTACTCAGTGGACACACTTGTGTTCCTGTAGCTATTTCTTAGATACTGACAGCTAATGAGCCAGTAATTAAACTTTTCCTTAGTGTATAGGCGATTGAACAGTGGTAGAGTATTCAACATTCTTGGTTATAAGCAGTAACACACAATAACCAATCAGCAATCACTCAAGAAAATATTGGACAGGTTTAAAGGGTATGTTAACATCAGTTTAAAATAACATTTAAAAAGTAATTTTCTGTTGTAAGGGTACACTCACACCAGCAGCCATGCTCAACCACATGGCTGCTGGTGAGCGTGTCCCCAGACAGTGCCGATGCACTTGATCGAGCCGCATCTCACTGTTTCTTTTTTTTTGGTGGGACTTTATTGAAATGTCACATGTGACATTTCATAAAGTTCTATGGGCCCATCACAGTGCAATGTGGTTGTACCTTAAAAGTGGTGTGATTAAAAAAACTACTGCATGCCCTACTTTTTTTAAACACACACCACTAGAACATGGTCATGTGAACCAAGCTCATCCATAACAAGACAAGTTGCACTAGAAAAAATGGCCAGTGCAGCCTGAACGCAGATGGTATGAATTGGCCCATAAGGATTCAAATATTTAATATTATGCTTACCGCAACAAGTTTCTTTTTTGCACTTGCAGTCTTGGGTATCATAGGGTGTATTCATATATTATGTAATGTCACAATATTTTTACAGAAAGATGAAACATTCTTGAAAGGGGACTGTGACGGCCGCTGTACATGTCAAGGAAACAATCATGTGAGCTGCACAACTCAGACCTGTGCCCCTGACGAGGTGTGCAAAGTACAAAATGGAATTAAGGGCTGTTTCCTTGCTGATACCTCCATCTGCCATATCTATGGTGATCCACACTACATAACATTTGATGGCAAGTTATACCATTTCCAAGGAGGCTGTAATTATACAGCTGTGAAAACCTGTGGAAACACAAGTGTGTACTTCTCAATCACAACGCGAAATGAACATAGAGGAAGCTTAACCTGGACAGCTATAAACTCAGTTGCTTTCAGCTTTAATGACCTTTATATCATTCTGGGCAAGAACAAAGTAGTGGAGGTAAGATTTCTAACTGATGCGCTTCAGTAAATGTATGGTTACCTCCTTACAAATTAATTTGCCAATCATAACTTGTACTTTTCACTGTTAATTTTATTCTATGTTTAGATAAATGGGCTTGTTGCCTCACTGCCCGTGACCCCAGCACCTGGCATCTCAATAAGTGGTGGTGCATTTGTTGTTCTGCAAACTGACTTTGGTCTTGAAGTTAAGTTCAATGGTGACCATGAACTCTTTGTTAAAGTAAATGAGAACTTTAAAGGACAACTGTGTGGCCTCTGTGGCACTTACACTGGTACCCAACAAGATGATTTCCTGACACCTGAAGGTTTACTTGCATCCACATCTAATGACTTTGGAAACAGTTGGCGGGTTCCTGATTCAGGCTGGATGTAAGTATATGCAATCAATTTACCTTAAATTATTAAAGTCAAACTTTGTTTAAATAATGAATCCACATTACACAAACATACATTGCCCAGGAAAGTATTAATTTTCATTTTTGCCCAAGCACTTACCATGTTTCCAAACAGCTCCAACTCTCTCAACTTGGCTCCTGTCAAGTACGAGATCACAAGGCACAGCACAGTCTCCAGTAATTGTGCATCTAGTAGCATAGAGAAGGAAAACATGTGATATAGATATCCCACCGCACTCCCTTGTAAACCCCTTGTAGGATGGGTGCTGAAGTGGATGTGGATGGGATCCCTTGAATCCAGAAAGTAATATGTCACCAGCACAGCAAGCATCTGTGTCTAAAAATGCCTGTATTGATGTTTAAGTATTTAAATATAACAATTGTTATTTACTTGACAAAATTCTTAAATGTGAGACATTTAAGAACACAGATCCTTGGTGTGGTAGTGACATATTACTTTCTGTGTGTTTTATAAAGACATGCACTGCTTACTAGCATACACAAGGGTTGCTCCATAGGACCCTGCAGGAGACAGGAGCCACACTAAAACAGGATATCATGGCTGGCTGATTTTGCAGGAAACTAAAACTTTTAAACTTTGAGGAGCAGCATTTTAAGTGTTTCAATCAGCATTTGAAAAACAAAAACAGTTTTACTTTAATATCACTTTAATATTGATCCTAAACTTGGACCAACTCAAGAATGGCACCTCCATCTTTCTCTCAGTCTTCTTCCAAGTTTCGAATCTTTGGCTGCTTGATTGATCTGGCGCCATGACATAACCCCTGCGCAAGCATGCTCGGTCTGTGCACTGAGCTGCATATGCATGGATTAGCATACAGGAAAAAAAATGCTGAATGGTAGAAAGAAGCTTTTATGGCAGAAGAGACTTTAATAGTCTCTTCTGCCATAGAAAGCCTGTCCACATTCAAGTTTTTTTCATGCCTTTACTTCACATTAATAAACTACCGCAGGAATTTTAAATTAAGTGAAATATTTTTTACTTACACATCCCCAACCTCACTAAAGCTGTGGAGTGCCAGAAGAACTTTGGATTCTGTACATCCCCCGTTGCAGTATGAACAAATAAACAAAAAACGGAGATCACTTTTTCCTTTGCATGCAGAACTTATCTGTGCAAACGGCGCACAGACACTCTACCTGTTCTTTCCTCTGACTCTACCGTTAGGGAGCAGATCAGTGTCAGGTGAAGAAATGGGTAGATTATCATTGTGCCTTGTGTCGTTTTATATGCAGAGGAAGAAGCAGTGTGCAGCTTTATGTTTCTTCATAAGGAAAATATTTAGTGAATGACAAATACTTAAAATACATTATTGTGTGTCTCTCTAGATGTGAAGATGACATTGTTGACCCGCCACCATGTGATCCCACTGATGAGATTAAATATGAAGATGAATGTATTCTAATATTAGCAGGGAATGGGCCTTTCAGGGACTGTCACCCCCACATTCGTCCTCAGATATACTTTGAGAACTGTGTGTATGACTTGTGTGCCACTGGAGGAAACCAAGATCAGTTCTGCAATGCTTTAGGGGCCTACGCTGCTGCTTGTGAAAATGTCGGTATCATTGTTGGCGACTGGAGAGAGAACACCATCTGCCGTAAGAAAAAATTGTCTAGCTGTTTTATTAAAGGGGAAGTGATTTGTCCCTCTCACTGTACCACTTGCATTTCATAGCATGAAAAACTGCAAAGAAGCAGAGTTTGAACCAGGAGTTTTTATTAGACATGTGCAATTTGTTTTGGAAAGAGTCATTATTCGAAAGAAATTCAGATGCATCTGAAACTTTTGTTATCTGAAATTTATATTCGTTTGCATTCGTTATTTTCAATTCAGAAATTCACATGGATCTGAGTGTACGAATTTCCGAATGACAGAAATAACGAATGCAAACAAATATGAATTTCCGATAACGAGAGTTGCAGATGCATCCGAATTTCTTTCCCGAATGAAGTTTTATTGTGTTAAGCATTACCTTAAAAAAACAAAACCAAATCAAAAATTTTGTTAGGGGTATTATGTATGGATTTTTGTTTCTGGAAGAATTTTTGTTGCAGCAAAGTGACATTAGACAAAAGGAAAAAAATGACTTTTTTTTCCTTTTGTCTAATTTTGCTGCAATGAAAATTTGTTCTTAATGAAAATTTGTAAATACTTCCTCTAACAATACTAACAAAAATCCGGATTTTGCCCCAATCCCGAAACAAATTAACTTTCAGACCTAAATCCTGAAAAACAAAATAGCGAAAAATCTGAATGAAACAAAAACATTTTTTGCCAGCGCATATGTCTAGTTTTCATTGGCTTTGGTCTAACCAAAGCCAAGTTGTGGAATTCAAGTTGATGGCAGTGGTGGAAAAAATAGTTGTAATTTAAGATCCATTTCACCATTTTTTATACACAAATTGTATATAAAAACTGAAAATGTCTGTTTTTTTTTTTTTTTTTTTTACAAATAATACCAAAATGATAATTTTCTTTTTATGTTTTTTTTTTTTTACATGTTTTTATGAAAAGGGTTTAATGATGCTAATAACTAACACTGGGAATGACAGGGTGGGAATAGTTTTCTTTTGCTTGCAAAATTTGTTGTGGTGGCTACAATATGTTGGTAAAGAGCATACTGTATGTACTGTATACTCTATTTTGAGGTTCTGTAGTAGACCTAAACAAAAACTAGTTTAAGATTTATTTGCGATTAGTATATGCTGCGGACTCCAGAACCCAGAGGGGTGGGAGGTATTTTAGCTTTTTGTGCTTTTCCTATTTATGCCAAATTCTTACAAATCTTCTTGGCCATTTACCCAGCCTGCTCAGCAGTACCACACACTCTCCAGGGCGGTCTTATATTCTGTTCTGTATAGCCTCACACTATCCTTGGAAGAGCTGCTGAGTTGAAAAAAAGAAGAGTGTAGTTGCTTGCCTGTAAGTGCAGTTTGGTAGAATTGTCCAAATAACAGGAGTGGCTCAACAGAATTTCAAATCTATTCACAGATGAAACAGTTCACAGTAGGTAACAGTGTATGTGTGCTGTTTGTTCACACACACACACACACACACACACACACACACACACACACACACACACACACACACACAC